>NW_008355158.1:1620711-1626718 GCF_000622305.1 Nannospalax galili
ATAATACAAATTCAGAAGAAGACTGCAATATTGGAGATTCAAAAATCTAAATTTGCAAGGTTGGAGAGATCCCTTAGCAGTTAAGAGCACTGGTTACTCCTGCAGAGGGCTCGGTTTGGTTCCCAGCACTGAGATGACATCTAACAACCACACACAGATTCCAGCTCCAGGGGATCTGACAGCCTCTTCTGGTCTCTGTAGGCATTGCACAACATGGGTGCACTTACCTACATGCAGGCATAATACTCATACACATAAAATAAAACAATAAATAAAAAAATTTAAAAAATTAATTCACAATAGATAATGTATAAGTTCTTTACTTTCAGTCATTATAAAATCATATACTGTCTATATTTAAGAAAAATATTTCCAAAGGATAAAATTTACTACAAATTTTAAATTACTTTTCAGAACTAGAAGGGTACATGCTATTGTTGATCTGTGAGTTCATGTGGTTGAAATGTACAGCTCTTTGGAAACTAGCTTATATTTTCACTCATAATAGTCTGAAATCTCTTAATCTCCTTTGTTACTTTGTATTAATGATGCTAAATACTGGATTGGAAATAATTGTATTAGACTAAAATAAACTCTTTATACCTATGATACATATGAAGTTTGAAATTTGTAGATAATTATCCTTTGACAATTTTACTGTGAAAGTATTTGCTGTGCTGGATAAGGATACATGTTCTAAGTCAAAGATATATAAGTATTTCTGGGAAAGGATTCTGATTCAAACTATCTATGTGAGACATAGTAGATCAGGAACAGGGACATTGATGCATGGGGTGTTTACAATTGTATGGTCCTAAGGGTTGGAGAAATAGACAAAAGCCCCAGTAAGACACAAGACACTTTTCCTGTATATTTTTTACTGAATTTTTGTCCTTTTCATACAAAACATCTTAATTATCTTTATATCTCCCGTCTGCAGCCTCCATTATTACCCCCAACCAGATTTCACACATTCTGTGATACATGTTAAGGTCTATTGAGTCAAGTGTGTGTAACCAGACATCTGTCAGTGCATGTTCATCCACTGGAGTCTAGTCAGCCTATTTCGTGTCTCTTCCTTAAAGAAGATCATCTCCCCCTCACCCAGAAATTAGTGACTAACCAATAATTCTTCAGCTAAGGTTGAGGCCTGCTGCCTATTTCCTAGTTCTATACTGGGATTTTGTCTGATTGAGTTTGCATTGGTCTTTTGAATGCTGAACTATTGCCGTAAGATCATATGAGCAAGTTCCCAGAGGCCTGGAAGATTCTGTTTCCTTATGATCATGCACTAACCCTGACTCTTACAATCTTTCTGCTCCCCTCTTCCACAATGGTCCCTGAGCCTTGGGTGAGTGAGGTGTAATATAGGAGTCCTGTTCAGGGACATGCTCTCTGCAATCTCTTATTTTTAAACTTTGACAGTTGTGACCTGCTGTGTGTATCACATTCTGTGGCATGAGGAAACTTCACTGGTGAGAGTTGAACAATGCATTAGCATTCTGACTACCTTCCTTTCTGTTATGTTCTATGAGCATTAGGTGTAGAGCTTCTATTGTTTATGTGTCACATAGGGCTCGGCATCTCACAGACACTTATTCTCTGTTTGTGACCAGCTGTGGAACTCTGTAGTAGTCCCCATCTGTTGCAAAAGACGCTTCTTTGATGAGTGGTGCCTGAAATATTTGTCTGTAAATAAGAGGATCCATGTTTACCACATAGTAAGACATTACATTTATCTAGGGATGTGACAACCTTAGGGTTTTCTCTAAGCTCTAAGACCTATCCAGTTTTGTGTATTTGTCTATGTTTACAGTACCACACATGCGTTTCCTCACATTGAGAGGGCTTTAAGTCCAATTAGATAGCTGTTGATCACTCCCAAGATAAAAGTACCACTACTGCACCAATATAGTTTGCTGTGCTGGTAATTATTTTTGTTATTGGGTTTTAAATAATAATATTAGTAGTAGTTGGACCATTGACTTATTGTTTCCCTTAGCAGCTTACATAGTATCCTCCAGAACTATGAAAGTTAGTCTTCAGGGAGATGGATTTCGGGTCATTTTCAGCTCCATTGCTCCAAGTCTTATGTCCGAAGTTGTCTTGTCTTCAGCAATAGGGTCTTACCTTCAAGTTCTGGAAGGTAGTCGAGGGCTAGGGCAATAGCCCGTGTAATTTTGTGAGCCTCTTGTGTACTTCCCTGACCAACAACTTATTGGGAGGTTTTTCCTTTCTGGCACTGTGTTTCTTGTTATATAGCCTTCAGGTGCACACATATACTCATGTTCAGATATTGCATATGTATTTTCAGTGAATTTTATTTAAAATAGTATCTGCACTTATGAAGGAACTATAAAAGTTCTGGCAATATGTACTTATCCTCCTTACAAATCACAGAATGTTTCAAGTTTTGTTAATAGCACTATTCAAACAGAGAAGCAATATTTATATTGATCTATGTATGTATACCCATAAGCATAAATTATACATGTATATATGTTTATAATTCATTGTAAGCATCCAACCTTCTTTATTCATGGAGACTGATTAAGAAGCCTATGTGCTATTGTTGTGTTGTGCCTGATGCTATAGTTTAACTCCGTTATAGGCATGGTCTTTGATTTATGCCAAAAATGGGCCACTGATAACAACAAAGTATATGATTCCTCAATGGCCACTAATTCATGCCTGTCTTCCAAAATACCCACAAGAATATCTTATTGGTTCCTTATAAGCAGAAGTGTATAGGAACATCTGGGCCCAAAGTAGCTAAGTTGACCAATGAGAACGCCAAAACCAAGTTTACTCTAAGTGGTTGGATGCATACCTCAGTGGTTCAACATCTATGAGGCCATAGGATCCATTTCTACTAACAACAGCAACAAAACAAATGAACAAAACAGAAGAGAAAAAGAAAACCTGAAAAGTACATTCTGCAAAAGAAAATCTTCAGAATTTAAGCCATAAAAAAGCAAGAGAAAACATCTTAGAACTGATGGGATATAATATTAGGCTAGACTGAATGTCATAAATGTTGGGAAAGTATTTTCTAAATGCTGCCCATTGGTAGGGGTTGCTTGAGGCCAGTGCAGACACCTAGGGCCCGATGCTCAGAAAAACCTTATGCTTGGGGTTCATTGCTCTGCAAATGCTGTTCCAAGAATCATTATACTTGTATGTTTTTTGTGTTCTTAAGTGAAACCTGATTTTGAACATGCGTGGGAAGTCTGGATCTCATGGTGATGCGTTCTCTGTCACCTTCCATCCAGCAGCTGCGTGTGAGGAGACTGGAATCATAAGGTAAGATTCTGGATGGCTGTGAGGCCTGTGCTATCCTGGGAGCAGCCCCCCACCTGAAAGTGTATGACATTCAACCAATATTCTGCATTAGGTAACCCAATAAATTTGCACAGTTAAAAAGAAAAACACTTGACAAGTTCAGAGAAACTGTGGGAAATAATGGAAAAAAATAGAAAAGCTTTTACATTATATTGGAACAATAGGTTCTAATTTTCACTTTTTAAATAGACCCTACACATTATCTAGACAGTCTAGATTTCCCAAAAGTCACTTAATATGTGAAGACATTCATGCTGAAGAAATTGTAAATGATCATTTAAATGTTATAAGTAATTTTTGAGTGTTTTAGAAGTGACCTTTGCACATCATACACACTGCATTTTAGTCCAACAGCATTAAATGGGATTATTTTTCATCCCAAATTATTGGCTTAAATTTCTCTGCAGTAGTAGGTATTACCATTTTAGTGCTCTATCCCAAGTTTTGCTAAGATCTTTCTTCTGTTTATTATATACTCACATATTCACAATTCTTCTCTTTCCTAAAAATAGCCGATAGACATGAACACCCCGTACACAGGCACACATTCTGTTTTTGTAAAGTTTGATGAGAAAAGGCTTCCACTCCAGTGGCTTGCTACATGGCTGAGCGTCTTAGAGAAAGGCTCTCAGGTCTTAGAGAAAAGGTCAGGCAGACAACGCTGCTAGGGTCAGGACTGAACTTGCCATGTGTTTATTTCAGGAACTATGTTTGATAAAACTGCTTCATTTGCTGCAAGACATTCTGACTCTGCACATGCAATCCACTTTGACTCTCAAGTTCTAAATTCCGAATTGTTTCAGAGTGCGCTCCCTTAGACTTTGAAAGTCCTGGCTGAAGAACTGGAAACACTTTCTAAAGAAAAGACTATTCGACCATTACTTTCATCACTTAAAATAGGATTGGATGAGCATCAAGGAGCATGGTTTATGGGGCAGTCGTCTCTCTGGGAGCTGGGAGAAGATGCTAAGATGACCTGCAAGTCTGGTCATCTTAACAGCTAACTTTGCTGCAATAAGGGTTTGATTTGGATTTACTGCCACAGCATTCACCAAGAAAATGAAAAGCTGGCACCTATGGTATGATTAAGACCTTTCATTATCGTCACTGGGAAACAAAATGGCCCTGTATGTTGTGGGAAAAAAACAAGTTTTTGAATACTCTTTGTTCCAAGACCTGACTGATTTAATATGTGAGAGGTCAAGATTCAGACACTATTCAAAACATGGGGAGAAAAAAGATAGACTTCCTGTCACTTAGGAGTTTACAACCTAGTGAAACAAGATTTATACTATGAGGTGTTCTCTGTGGAGATTTTTAAAAAATTCTATTCTATTAGAAGATGAAGGACATGAAATAGAAAAATGAATTATTGAAATATTCTGCTTGATTGCCTCCTGCTCCCCCGTTTCCCCTGGTATTGGAAAAGAGAAGAATTCTCTTTGATTCCCCTCCCACTTACTCCTCTGGTAGCAGTGGCCTTGGCTTGCCATTGCCTCTGACAGTTTCGGGGTTACTTTTATGCAGTGCAGAAAGTGCATCAAAAGACGATGCACAGAGAGTGCACAGCCAGTGCTCAGTATTCCGAAAATCAAACAGTATTTATGCTTGCTTTGTAAAACATTATGTATAAAAATATTATGATCACATTGCTATTAGTATGCATGCCACACTAATGGAGGCTTAGGAAATGGCCTTTTGTTTTACACCAGAAAGTCTGAATATGTGTATTGTATCCTGAACATTTTCTTTACGTGATCACCTTATTTATTCTTTTACCTCTTAAATATAACAGCAACAACTTTTTCTTTACTTTTCAGTTCTCCATGGTACCCTATTTACTATCTACACAGTTGTTACTTGGGTGTCTGGTATCTATTTGTTGTAACAAACTAAATCTCACCAGTAGTACAAAATGTCAGCTATTTTGTGATGTTCCTGAACTCTGTAGCCAGGGTCTCAGTTTGGTTTCTCTTGCTGTGTTACACAATGACCATAAGAAACTCAGGACGAAAGGGTTTATTTCATTTTGCAATCTACAGTCCATCATTCGGGGAAGTCATGGTAGGAACTCAAGGCAGAGACCTGGAAACAGGAATTGAAGCAGAGACCTGGAGGCATGCTGATTACTGGCTTGCTTCCCCTGGTTTGCTCAGTGATCATATAGGGATGGTACCACACACAGTGGGCTGGGCCCTCCTTCATCAATTAGCAATCAAGAAAATGTCTCATAGAAATATCCACAGGCCAATCTGATATAGCAGATTCCTCAGTTTACTTCCCTCTTCCCAGGTGTCTCTACTTTGTGTCAAATTGACAAAAAGTAACCAGCACAACAAAAAATTTGAAAGGGAGATAGTTGGAATGACTTTTCCCTATTGCACATTAATCACAGTCTGGCTGAGAAATAACAATGGCAGCTGGGTGACTAGAAGAGTCCAAAACAGAAATCATCTGGAGAGGTCTGCCTTCAGATATCCCAATTTCCACTTAGGTTGGTGTAAGAATTGACTAGTTTCCACTTGCTTAGGGGAGTCTTTACAATTCAGTTTATCTGGTCCAATTGTATGTCCTTAAACACCCAAAAGGGAAGTATAACCAAAGATTAAAGGGGCCAACATAATATCATAAGAGCATACATATACATAACTAAAAGTTACTCGAC
>NW_008355158.1:1627297-1642444 GCF_000622305.1 Nannospalax galili
TAGTAGCAAAAACTGAGTCTTTTTGTAAGAAATAGTATATTTTAAAATGAAATGGAAATCTTTTTTAAAGGCTAAAAGCTCATTCAATTTTATGTCTCACAGGGCTTATATACTGAGTTCAATATTATATAACTATTAATTCAACTGTGAACTTAAAAATTTACAGCCACTTTTGAAAGAGATGCATCCTACCTCAGGAAAACGTTATTGAATATGTCAATTGTGTTGTAATGATATGCTTCTTCTAAGTATGTTGTTATTAGATAAATCATTTTTAAAAATTAAAAAAAATTAATTAATAAATTAAAATAAAAAAAAAAAGTAATACAATGAGTCCACTCAGTGCTCCTCAGCTATGGGTGGGGCTTCATGAGCCCCTCCTTCATTCGTGCTCTGATTTTGGCAGCTTGATCTTACCCATGCTATCACAGCTGCTGTGAGCTTATGTGGGCAACAGCACTGTCATATATGACAAATATTGTTTAGCTGCAGGCATCCACTAACATTGGCCCTTACAGTTTTTCATCACCCTCTTCCAAGATGATCTCTGAGGCCTTGTGGAGGAATGGCTTGTAGATGTCCCATTTAGAGTTGAGCACTCCACAGTCTCCTGGTCTCTGTAATGCTGACCAGTCATGGGTCTCTGTATTAATTGCCATTGACTTAAAAAGAAGATTCTCTGATGAGGGTTGAGAAGTACAGCAGTCCATGGGTATGAAGATGAGAACTTAACAATTTTATACTATGTCTTTCTAGCAGAATAATAGGTTCTCCCCTAGGACCTATGACCTAGTCAGCTACGGATCCATGGTCCAGGTAATGGTGTTAGGCTGAGCTCTGTCTTGTGGAGTGGGCTTTAAATTCAATCATAAAGTTGTTTAATATTTAAATTTTTGAACTATGATTGACTCTATAATATGAGGGGCTTATCTAATTGGTGGAAGGCCTGAATAGACTATCCTCCCCAGGAAAAAGCAATTCTGTGCAGATGGCTCCTTAGACTTGGGCTGTAACTTCAATAATCATTTCTCTCCATCTGTTAGCCTACCTTTAGATTTTGTCTTTGCCAGATGTTATAGTCATTCAAACCAAGATGGTAAAAAGGATTTCTTCATGTTTGTGTCCTTTTATGTATATAAGTGACACACACATGCAAACACACAATAGATTCTGTACTATTGGTGTTTTCTCTGTAGAACTCTGGTGGTTTAGAGAGTCTATTTGCAACCTAGGAGAGAATGCATACTACTTTCATTGACACCATAGTCTCAGGACCCTAAATTTCCCCTACCACTCTCTTTGCTGGGCTATTCCTTTTTTCTTATTGCTTCCCAAATTTGTGTAATGTTTGATCCAAATTAAAAATGAACTTTTCTTAGTCTCTTCAAGCTTCCTTCAAGAATCCAGGAACATAGTATTGTCCCTCTGGAGGATACTGGCAGTATTTGTTATCTGATTGATCTTTATAATAGGTCATAATTAAAATATAACTCTCAATATTGTTCTCTTAAGAACAACTTAATCTGGGCCAGGTGTGGTGGAACACACCTTTAATCCCAGCATCCAGGAGGCAGAGGCAAGTGGATCACTTGTGAGATCTAGGCCAGCCTGGTCTACTTGGTGAGTTCCAGGAAAATCTGTCTCAAAAATACCAATTAAAACATAAAAAACAATGTAATCACATACTCCATGGCATCTCCATTTTTTCAGTCAATTATTAAATAATTTGAGAACTAACTTCACTGTCAACTGATTAACTGCAATGCACACATGAAAACAGGACGAAGATTTTTGTTTATGAGACTTAATCAGTATCTAAACTACTCTAAGTTATCTTAGAATTATGTAAAGTACCATTTTTCAATGTCTTCTGGTCATACAACTTTAATTTAATGATGCCAGTGTTGTTGACAGGTTTTAACAAACAAATGACAAGTTGTCATTTTAGGATAAGTAGAGATGGGGGTTAACTATGAGGATGATCACAGTACACTGTATGAAATTCTTGAAGAACCAATAAAATATTCTAAAAAGATACTGAAAAAAGTTGTTTTCCTCACAAATGCATGAATCATTTGTAAATTTTTCTGCTCTTCGTAGATTAAGAGTCCTACCATACTTTGATTTCACTGTGTTGTAGTTTTATTTCTGTTGCTGTGACAAATATCCTGACCCCCCCCTAAAAAAAAAACCTTAGATGTGGAAAGGATTTATTTGGTTTGTAGTGGTAGGTTACCGTTCATCACTGCAGGGAAGTCACAGAGGCAGGAGCTGGAGACAGCTAGTCATATCACATTAACAGTCAAGAACATACTTGCTTGGTGGATGAGGCTTTCTCAGTTTACTTCATCAATGTAAATTTCAGGGCCCAGCCTAGGATATGATGCTATCCACAGTGGGCTGAATCAATTAATAATCAAGTCAATCCCCAACAGACATATCCACAGGTCAGTCTGATCTACATAATTCCTTAGAGCTTTTCTTTTCCTCAGGTAAGCACGTTGATAGTAACTGTCCGGTACTACTATAGTATGTAAAGATATATTCTTTTAAAAAACATTAAGATAGAAGACTTTCAGCACCAGCCTACCCATGTCACTTTCAGGCATTAGTAATAGATCCAGGATTTTTCCAGATGAATCTGGGGAAGATTCCAAAATCATATTTCATGAGCCACTTCAGGGAGCCACAGAGAATTGATGAAATTTCGCGCAGGTGGTGAAATCTTGCCATTCCTGCTGTTGGGATTTTTTTCCTTCAACACTCTGCAGGTCTTTATCAGGCCTCCTAACTATGGAAAAACATATAATGGAGAGTTAATTTTGTCAGTGGAGATGCTTTTGCTTTCCCAATGGTGAAAAGGTTTTGGACAATTTTCAGCATCTGAGGGAACAAACTATTATGCATGAACAAAAACTATGGGGTCACCAGGGGCCTTTCTGCATATCTACAATGATACCTCGAAAAATGTGGATCGTGATATCCTCACCAAGTAGTTTTTGGTTACCTGGCTCATGTTATCTCATAATTTATTCTAATATTCTATTGTTTAGTCAGTGCTTCATTGGCATATATACAGTGGCAGAAATTTAGACAAAATATTTTCAAAAACTCCAAGTACTCCATAACAACTCAGTTAAAATTTAATATGAGCTAATTCTCTTTATTGATACACATAGGAGGCAGCATGCAAACTACTGAGCATTTAAGTTTTCATATAGTAGTTCACGTTTCATCAAATTCTTTGTGTTCTGACTTTAATCTTTGCTATCTGAAGAAAATGTTCAGAAATTTTCTGTGATGACAATTAAAATTCATGAAGCACAAAACCAAATTAAATGAATAAATGAAAACATTGTGGCAGAGCCCTACTTCTGCATGTGATTTTGCCCTTTGGGCCATATCCCCTTTTAAAACAAAGGCTTTTGTTGGATTTGAAGTGCATGAAACTGAAATCGTCTTCATTTTTATTTGCTATAATTCTTAAATTTTTAGGAATGGTGCAAACAATCAAGAAGTATTCACACACAGCCTTCCTTCTGTCATCTTTTCAGGGGTGTGAACAGAATTGATTTATTCACTGTTGGATATGCTCCAGTGTTTTCTTACATACATGGACCATACATGGTGTTGCAAATGAACAGTGACACAGTGAATGTGATGTTCACTAGGTCACACACACACACATAGTGCTCCCTTCCCTTCCCCCCCCTTCAAATAACCCCATTTTATCCATATCTCCCTTAACACCTCTTTCCTACTGTTCTCTCAGGTGCTTTATTTTATTTTACCTCCTGGGTTCCTTTCCATTATCCTGGTTCCTGTAGTTATGTCTGGATACATACTCATCAGGATTTGGTGATAGGATCCACATATGAGGGAGAACATACGTCGTTTATTTTTTTGAGTCTATGTTATGTCACTTAGTATAACAGTTTATAGTTCCATCCACTTACCTGCAAATTCATGATTTCATCTTTCTTTACTGCTGAGTAAAACTCCATAGTATAAATGAACCACATTTTCATTACCCACTTGTCAGTTGATGGACACTTAGGTTGCTTCCATCTCTTAGCTATTGTGAAAACAGCATCAACAAACATGGATGTACAAGTGTCTCTGCAACAAGATAGAGTTCTTTGGGTATATGCTAAGGACTGGTATAACTGGGTCAAATGTTAGGTTCATTTGTGGTTTTTTAAGAGTTCTCCACACTGCTTTCTATAGGGGTTGAACAAGTTTGCAATCCCACCAGCAGTAGATGAGCAGTCCCCCTTCCCCACATCATCTAAAACATTTAATATCATTTGTTCTCTTGATCTTAGCCAGTCTGACT
This sequence comes from Nannospalax galili, assembly GCF_000622305.1. Lineage (NCBI taxonomy): Eukaryota > Metazoa > Chordata > Mammalia > Rodentia > Spalacidae > Nannospalax > Nannospalax galili. Next base: position 1,631,634 of record NW_008355158.1, read on the forward strand.
GGGGTAAGATGAAGCCTTAAAGTGGTTTTGGTTTACATTTCCCTAATTACTAATGATGTTGAACACCTTTTAAGATATGTCCTAGCCATCTTTCATTCTTCTTTTGAGAACTCTCTGTTCAGCTCCTTAGCCCATCTTTAATTGGGTTACTTCCTTTTTTTGATTCTTTGTTTTATGAGTTCATTATGTATTCTGGATGTTAAACCTCTGTCAGATGTGTTGATGGTGATGATTTTCTCCCATTCTGTGGGTTTTCTCTTTACTTCTGTGGTTGCTTATTTTGATGTACAGAAGCTTTTTAGTTTAATGAGGTATCATTTGTTGATTCTTGACCTTGTTTCCTGAGCAATTGATGCCCAGTTTAGAAAATTCTTTCTTACACCTATATCTTGTAGGTTATTGCCAATGCTTTCTTTAACAGTATCATAGTTTCAGGCTTCACATTGAATCTTTGATCCATTTGGAGTTGACCTTTGTGCAAGGTGAAAGATAGAGGTTTAGTTTCATTCTTCTACAGGTGGAGATCCAGTTCTGCCAGCACCATTTGCTGAACATGCTGTCTTGATTTCTCAAATATCACGTGGCTGAAATTGCACGTACTCATATCTGGGTCTTCAATTTTTTTCCATTGATCTACGGGTCTATTTTTGTGCCAGTATCATGTTGGTTTTATGACTATAGCTCTGAAATACAGTTTAAAATCTGATATAGTAATCCACCCCAACCCCTAGCATTGCTCTTAGTGCTCAGAGTTGCTTTGGCTAGCCGAGGTCTTATGTGGTTCCATATGAATCTTAGGATTTTTTTTTCCTAATTTTATAGAGAAGGTCTTTGGGAGTTTGATTGGCATTGCACTGAATCTATAAATGGCTTTTGGTAGGATGGTCATTTTCACAATGTTAACTCTTCCAATCCATGAGCATGGGAGGTCCTTCCATCTTCTGAGGTCTTCCTCAATATCTTTCTTTAAAGGTTTAAACTTTTCATTTTAGAGGTCTTTAATGTCTTTGGTCAGGTATATTCTGAGATATATTATTTATTATTTTTTTGCAGCTAATATGAAGGGGAGTGTTTCCATATACTCTTATTCTGATTGCTTGTTATTTGTGTATAGAAAGGCAACAAATATTGTAGATTAATTTTTTAACCTGCAACTTTGCTGAAAATGTTAATCATTTTTAGGAGTTTTCTGGTGGAATTTTTGGCGTGTCTTAGATATCACATCGTCTGCCAAAAAAGGATAGTTTGATCTCTTCCTTTCCAATTAGTACTCCTTTAATTTCCTTCTCTCATCTTATTGCTCTAGCAAGAGTTTCAAGCACTATGTTGAAAAGGAGTGGAGATAGTGGACATCCTTGTCTGGTTCCTGGTTTTAATGGGGATGCTTTTTTCTCCATTTCAAATGATGGTGGCTTTGGGTTTGTTTTATATGACTTTAATTATGTTGATGTCTGTGTTCCCTCCAGTCCAATTCCCTCCAGGACTTTAAACATAAATGCAAATTGAATTTGTCTAAGGACTTCTCTACATCTATTGAAATGATCATGTTGTTCTAGTCTTTGAGTCCATTTATATGATTTAAGATGTTTATTGACATATAGTGAACCATCCCTTTATCTCTGGATAAAGCTGACTTGATCATGGTGGATGATATTTTTGATGTGTGTCTATATGTTGTTTGCAAAAGTATTTTGTTGAGAATTTTTGCATCTATATTCATAAAGGATATGGGTCTGTAATTTTCATTTTGGTTATATCTTTACCTGGCTTTGGAATTAAGAGTGATGCTGGCTTCATAGAAGGAATTTGGAAGTTCTACCCCCCATTTCTATCTTTTGGAATAAATTAAGTAGCATTGGATATAGGCCTTCTTTAAACGTCTTGTAGAATTCTGCTGTAACTCCATCTGGTCCTGGGCTTTTTTTAGTTGGGAGGTTTTGTATTACTTTTTCAATTTCCTTATGTTTTATGGGTCTGTTTAAGCTCTTGATATCTTCTTGGTTTAGTTTTGGTGGTTCCTATGCTTTTATATACCTGTCCATTTCTTTTAGGTTTTCAAATTTGGTAGCGTATAGGTTTTTAAAGTATTCCCTTATAATGTTCTGGATCTTTTTGATGTCTATTGTGTTATTTCCCCCTTCATCTTTGATTTTATTGATTTGGAGGTGCTCTTTCTTACTTTTGGTTAACTGGGTTAGGGGGTCTGTCAATCTTGTTTATCTTTTCAAAGAACCACCTCTTTTATTTGTTGATTCTTTGTATTTTTTTTGTTTCTATTTCATTAATTTCTGCCCTGATTTTTGTTATTTCTTCTTGTCTGCTGGATTAGGGTTTCATTTATTGTTACTTTTCAAGTGTCTTGAGTTGCAGTGTTAAGTCATTTATTTTTGTTCTTTCTGATTTTTTAATGAAGGCACTTAGAACTATAAACTTCCCTCTAAGGACTGCTTTCAACATGTCTCAGAGATTTTGTTGTGTTGTATTGTCCTTTTCATTTAGCTCCTTTTTTTCTTTCTTAATTTCCTTTTTGACCCATTCATCATTCAGGAGTGTGTTGTTTAATCTCCATGTGTTCATGTAGTTACTAGGGTTTCTTCTGGTGTTGATTTTAAGCTTTATTGCATTGTGATCTGATATAATGCATGAAATTATTTCAATCTTTTTGTATTTGTTGAGGCTTGTTTTGTGCCCCAGTATATAGTCAGTTTTGGAGAAAGTTCCATGGGGTGCTGAATAAATAGAAAATATATTCCTTGGTGCTTGGGTAGAATATTCAGTACATGTCTGTTAGGCCCATTTGATGTATGGTATTGTTTAATTCAGATGTCTCTTTGTTAAATTTCTGTCCTGTTGACCTATCTAATGGAGACAATGGGGTATTGAAGTCCTCAACTATTAATGAGTTGGGATTAATCTGGGTCTTAAAGTCCTGTAGTACTCTTTTTATGAAGTTGGGTGAACTGGAGTTTGGTGAATATATGTTCATGAGTATAATATCTTCTTGGTCAGTTGTTCCTTTGATCAGAATAAAATGGCCCCCTTTATCTCTTCTGATAAGTTTTAGTTTGAAGTCTGTTTTGTCAGATATTACAATTGCAATGCCTGCTTTTTTCTTAGTACCATTTGCTTTATATATTTTTTCCATCCTTTCACCTTAAGGTAGTGCCTGTCCTTGAAAGTGAGATGAGTTTCTTGCAGACAAGAAAAAGATGGGTGTTGTTTCTTAATCCATTCAACTAATTTTCTTTTGACTGGGGAGTTCAATCCATTGATATTTAAAGTTATTAATGAAAGATGTGTATGGATTCCTGTTGTTTTTACTTCTGTTCACATCTTGGTGTAGCTGTGCATTTCCACAGTTATACTTTCATTAAAATTCTATAACCGCTTGGGTATAGTCATTCCTTTCTTCAGCTCTTTGTATTGCTTCAAGAATTCTGAAGGGCTGGTTTTGTGGACATGAATTCTTTCAGCCTTTTTATGTCATGGAAGATTTTTCTTTCCCTTTGACTATAGTAGACAATTTGGCTGGGTAATCTGGGTTGGCATCTGTGGTCATTTAGAACTGGGAATACTTAAGTCTAGGCTCTTCTGGCTTTCATAGTTTGCACTGAAAAGTCAGCTGTAATTCTGATGGGTTTTCCTTTATATGTGATTTGTTGCTTTTCTTATGCAGCTTTCAGTGTTCTCTTTTTGTTCTGTACGCTTATTGTTTTTTTTTATGATGTGCCATGGAGAGTTTCTTTTCTGGTCCTATCTATTTGTTGTTCTATGTGCTTCTTGTATTTATATGGGCATGCTTTTCTTTAATTTTGGGGAATTTTCTTCTAGAGTCCTGTTGAAGATCTGTTCCATATCGTTACCCTGAGATTCTTCTCCTTCCTTTATATCTATGATTTGTAACTTTGGTCTTTTTATGGTGTCACATAATCCTGCATATTCCTGTCATTTCTAATTGGCTTATTGAGTCTTTCACTTTCTTCTTCATGTCAGCCTGATTATTCTTCAATATTTCAAACTCTGCTGAATTCATTCAGAATTTTATCCCTATCTTCTCTCAGTTCTTTGATTTCTTTGTGTGTTCTTTAAATTCACTGAATTCTTTTAGCATGTTTATAATTGTTCTTTTGAGTTACAGTTCTTGTATTATTGTTGTCTCTAGAGTGTTCTCATTGTAATCCTCTACAGGACTGTTAGGACTTCATGGGGATATATTATTTGGGTTTTTCATGTTATTTTTTCACTGTGACTTTGACATTTTTTTCACTGTGACTTTGACAATGTGGGTTTCTTTTGTAGTTTGAGATTCTTGGGTGAGACTGAAGCCTTCCTTTGTTGAGTTTAGGTCTGCAGGGAGTTGGGCTGGCCTGGGATCAGGGCCCAGGAAAGATGCTGGCCCCAGGAAGCTGGGGGGCTGGGTGGCCCAGAGATGCAAAGGGCAGTAGGGACAGGAAGAGACCCCTAGGGTTCCCAGGGACTAGAGGGCAGAATTTGGGTGGTCTAGATGCAAAGGATCAGGAAGCAGTGGGTAGTCTGCACCAAGAGGTCAGTCCAGAGCTCTGGGTGCCAAGACAAGAAACGGGCCAGTGCCCCTGCTAGGAGAGATGGGATGGGGGAGCTTGGGGTGTGGTGAATGATGATGGGGAAGTCAATGAGTAGTGGGTGCCACCAAACTTACCCAGGAAAGCTGCTGAATTTTTGCAATATTTATAAAATAGTGTTTGATGGCATTTTTATCCCCTCCCCCATTTGTGCCACCCTTTATCCCCCACACAAAATTTTAAGCACCCTATCATATATATATAATAAGGGATAGAATCTAATTTTGTCTGGAAATATCTGTCAGAGATGATCCATCCACTGGAACCTGGCCAAATGTTCAAATGTCCCTGCATGAAGGAGAGTGTCTCTGCTCCTTCCAGTCATTTTCTGCCACAATTTCCCTAGGTTCAGTTAAAACTTCTTACCTACTTCCTCATGTTTATGTTTATGTTGGTTTTTTTTTTTTTGGCTTGAGCTTTCATGGGGCTTGTGCATGCTGTCACCATTACTATGAGTTTGTATGAGTAACTGATCAACTACTTGGAAAACTCTGTTTCCTTGTGGTGACCTATAACCTCTGGCTCTTCCAATTATTCTGTACTCTTTCTGCAATGATCCCTGAACCCTGGTAAGCAGAAGTTTGATATAGTTGTCCTATTTGGGCATAAGCACTCTGACATCACTTGTTCTCTGCATGTCAGCCAGTTCTGGGTTTCTGTGTTAATCACCATCTATTGCATAGGAAACTTGTCTGGGGAGAGTATACAGCACAGGCCAAAGCACCCTCAGCCAAACTCCTTCAAAGGCTTGACATGCTGTAGTCACATTGTTCCTGGTTTATTTCTCTTTTGTGTGGCTGAAGAGAATTCTGTTGTGTAAACACACAGCATTTTCTTTAACTGTTGATCCACTGATAGATTCTAGGTTGAGTCAATGTTTTATTGTGTGTAAAGCCATAATCAACCTAAGTATGCACAAATCTCTTTGATAGTCTGACTTCATTTCCTTTAGCTATATATCCAGAAACAGGATTTTCTGGTAGACCTATGTTTAGTTTTCTGAGGAACCTCTATGCTGTTATCTGTAATTGCTATAGCATCTTTTCAACCACAGGGCTTGAATTCATTTTCTTTTTCTGTCCACATCAGCATTTCTGTCCCCTTCCCTTCCCTTCCCTTCCCTTCCCTTCCCTTCCCTTCCCTTCCTTCCCCTCCCTTCCCCTCTCTTCCCCTTTTCCCTCCCTCCCTCCCTCCCTTCCTTTTATGTGTATGAGTGTTATGCCTGCATGTGTGTAAGAGGGCATCAGATCCTCTGAAGTTATAGAGGGTTGTTCCTTCCTTCCTTCCTTCCTTCCTTCCTTCCTTCCTTCATTGTTTCTTAATTCTTTCTATGAAAGTCATTGTAAGTGGGATAAGATGCTCTCATTTTAGTTTTTTTTCTTGATGGTAATGATATTGAAAATGTTCACAAATTCATTACCTATTTACACTCATTCTGTATATTTTATTTATTTGATTCTTGCTTGCTGACAAATTTTAGTTTGATAGGATCATATTTGTAAAATTTGCTTTTGTTTCTTATGATTTTTATTGAATTTTTGTGAATTCCACACAATATATTTTGATCACATTTAAATACCCTCTCCCATCTGCACCCCACCACCTCCTACCCAATTTCATGTACTCTATTTTATATATAAAATAGAATATATATGCCTATAGAGTCAAGTTTGTGTTTCTCAAATGCTCTTCGGTGTGAGTCCATCAAGTTGAGCCTGGTTAACCTATGAAGAGCTTCACCCTTAAAGGTGATTCTCACCTCTAGCAGACATCCATCATCACCATTTCCTCAGGCAGTGCTGAAGTTTCCTATCCACCTCCCCATATCCATGCTGAGATTGTCTGGCTTAAATCTATGTGAGGTTTGTGCATGCTGTCCCCACTGCTGTGAGTTCATATGAGTAACTGGCCAGCTGTCTGGAAAACTCTGTTCCCTGTGGTTATCTACCACCTATGACTCTTAAAATGTTTCTCTATCCCCCTTTTCCACAATGTTCCCTGAGCCTTGGAAGGCAAAAGTTTGATATAGGTGTCTTATTCAGGGATAAGCACTCTGTAACTTCCTATTCACTGATACTGGCCAATTGTGAGTTTCTGTATTAATCACCATCTGCTGCATAAGGAAGATTTTCTAGTGAGAGTTGAGAGTCATTAATCTCTGGGTATAACAAGTTGTTGAGAGTCAGTTTAATACAATGTTTACTATGCAGATTAATAATATTAGTTTCTCTCCTCTGTCCTGTAGCATGTTAGGTTCCTAGGCCTGATATCAATTTCAGGTATGGGCTTCATCTTATGAAAAGAACCTTAAATTAATTTAGAAAGTAGTTGATTACTTCCATAATATTTATGCCACTATTTCACCAGTGCTCATATCTTGCCATACCAGTTGTTGTCACTCACTGAATTCACAGCTGGGTAAGGTTGGTGATTAATTTTTTTCTTCTGGTTGCATGCATAACACCTCCCAGTACTATGAAAACTAACCCATAGAGATGAAGCTTTGAAGTCAGTACCAGCTTGCTTCTCCTTATTTGTTCTACAGCTCATCTATATAGTGTCTTCATCAAGAGGGTCTTACTCCCAAGTTCTTGTGGGTAACCAAGAGTAGGGGCAATGGAAAGTATTGTTTCAGAGTTTATGGGACACCTGGTCAACAGCTTCAGAATTAGGAATCCATTCCTGGCATAAGGCCATATAAAAATAGTTTGTATATACTAATATTTTTCATGTTTCTCTTGCTTTCTCCCAGTTCTTAATAAATCCTTGATCTATTTGAGTTGATTTTGTACAACATGAGTAACTGTCACTTCTATCTCCTGTGCATGAATATCTAGCATGATTTTCTGAAAAGGCTTTACTTTTTTGCAATGTACATCTTTGATATCTTTGTAGAGAATCAGGTGATTGTAGATGTGAGTTTCCTGTGATTTCTATTCCGTGGCCTTGGGTTATGTGTCCATTTTCATTCCTATGCCGTTTTATTCATCTACAGTTGTTCTGTATTATCTTGAAATAAGATATTGTGAAGCATTTGGCTTTGTTCTTTTTTGCTCAAGACTGCTTTGTTTATTCAGGATCTTCTAAGTTTTCAAATGAAATTCATCATTGTTTTTCTTAGGCATATAAATAATGTCATTGATACGTTGAATTGGATTGCATTTAACACCTAAAATGATACAGCTAGTGTGACTGTTTTAACAATATTGATTTTTTTCCATTCACGAAGATGGAAGGTCTTTCCATTTATTTTGTAATTCAGTAGGTCATATGTTTCCAGGCATTTATTCATATTTTCAGGGTTTCCAATTTGTTAGTATATATTTATTTGTAATAGTCCCTACACTCTCTTTTTATTTCTGTGGTGTGGGAGTTTGGATGAGAATGTCCCCTTTAGGCTGGAAGTCCTTGAACTCTTGATTAGTTGGTAGTGTTGTTTGGGGAAGGTCATGAGCCTTCAGAAGGTGTGGACTTGCTGGAGGAAGTATGTCACTGGGGGAGAACTTTAAGAGTTCACACTCTTGTCCCACTTGTAGTAGCTTGTCTCTACTTCCTGTGTCTGCTTGAAGATGTGAATACTCAGCTTTCTGTGTGATGCCTCCTGCCATGCCTCCACTGACATGATGAACTCAATGAAGTATCACAAATATTTCTATAGATATTGACATTATGGAGAAATTTTCCAGTACATGGATTTCTTAATATGCTTTTTTAGATTTAAAATATGGAAATGGCTAATTTCACCCTTTGACCACTAACCCTAAATCCCATTTTCCTCCTTTTTATTTTATTTTGCTGTATCACTCCATAGGAAACAAAATTTAATAACATGAAGAACTATTTCTATGGTAGATAGCTGTTACCTTATCATCATTTAAAAGTCTTTGACCAGAGATTTAGACCTAAAATTCTATGATCATTGATGTTGAATATAAAAAAAAATATTTTTGTCCCAAGGGCTACAATCTGAGCAGAAAACAAAATACTTTAGTTAGAATATATTATGAGTGTTTTTTAAAAAAATATTTATTATTTTAATTTTATGTGTATGAGTATATTGTCTGCATGTGTGTGAGTGCACCTGTATTGTGCGATACCGTGGAAATCAGAAGAGGGCTTTTGGATTCCTCTGGAACTAGAGTGAAGGACTGTTCGAAGTTGCCATGTGGGTGCTGGGAATTGAACCCGGGTCCTCTGCAAGAGCAGTCAGTGCTCTTAACTGCTGTGCCATCTCTCAAGCCCCTTTATGAGTATTTTAATAAAATTAAGGTTTCTATATAGAAATAGGGATGTACTTACTCTCTTTGTGTTCAACTTCTTTATCTGACCTTGCTCCCTCAAAGATGCGCTTGCTACAGAATGTCAGTCACTAATGAGGCCTAAAGTAATTGAGGCTGATTGAGCTGACAAGATGCTGCCTAATTAGAATGATAAATGGAACTTGATGATCAAGAATGGAGGAGTGAATGGCACAGAGGGCATTGAACAAGGTCATTCCCCTTAAGAAGGACCAGGCATCCTACCCATCCCCCCTTGGATAATGACAATTTAGCATGGCACATGAGCCCAGCATTCTGGGACTTAGATTGATCATTATGTGGAACTTTTTTACTTTGTTTTCTTAGGCAAGTGTGGTTTCAGTGATGCCTTCCAAAAGTCATTAGATATAAATACTAAAATCAAGTACTCTGGGCAATGTAATTGTCTGTCTAAGAATGGGTATTTATGAATACATCCGTTTTCAGATCAAAGACAAGATACCTAAAGGTTTGTCCCATGATCTTTGCTTCACTAAACTTTATAACACAGAAAAAATATACCAAACAATATCATATATTTGAAGGACACTGACAAAATTTTGTGACTATGTTTTAGATTCTATGCCACAAATACTATTGTATATTTTATACACAAGATCTTAATCATCTTTATACCCGCTTCTCCATCAGCACTCTCCCATAGCTCCCCTCCCCCTTTACTGGATTCCATGCAGTCTGTCTTTTATGTTAAGGCCTTTTGAGTCAAGTTAGTGTCCCCCCTCCCATGTCCCTTAGTGCAAGTTCATTCACTGGGGTCTAATCAGCTTATTTAGAGTCGCTCCCTTATATACACAAGATCTTAATCATCTTTATACCCGCTTCTCCATCAGCACTCTCCCATAGCTCCCCTCCCCCTTTACTGGATTCCATGCAGTCTGTCTTTTATGTTAAGGCCTTTTGAGTCAAGTTAGTGTCCCCCCTCCCATGTCCCTTAGTGCAAGTTCATTCACTGGGGTCTAATCAGCTTATTTAGAGTCGCTCCCTTAAAGATCACCTCTTCCTCACGTTGGAATCACTTGCATTTAGTTATCTTCACAGTCTTCCATTGTAAACAAAACACCTACTTAATTCTTTAAGTTGTGTGGGTGTATTTGTATTTCAATGGAAATGTAATTTCATTCAGTTTATTATCCATCTTTTGGGGATAAATGTCATGATGAAAGTTCTACCTATTTCTACTAAGTTATATTTTTAATTGTTAATAAAATATCTCTAAAATGTATAACACATTTGTCAGGGAACCTATCCTCAAATTTCCTGGAATATAGATCTTGATAGACATGTCCATATTTCATGAGGGCAGACACTTCTAATTGTAGGCATCATTTTAAAGTTACTCCTGAAGAGATAGCCTTCAACTTCTAAGAACATGTATAAGTAAAATTATTTTACTCCAGATTTCTAATCTGACTCAGGCTAAAAATGATACAAAGTAAAAGGCAGATATAACCCATCAATGTCTATGCATAAATACATAATTTCTTTGGTGTGTACTGTGTTTGTTTTACTCCCTAAACTCCTCTAAAATCTATATGCTTTAGAAAAGAAAGACAAAGATTGGACCCTCTTTGTTTAGCAAGGCCTGGCATCCAATACATTTTGGACAAATTTCCTTACCTTCAGAAAGTGAACACCATGGTGTTCAGTTTTTGTTTTGATGATTAATGGAGGTAAGTTATCTAGAAATCTTAGGTAGTATGACACAGAGAGCATTGCCAGTAAATGACACATTATGAACCTTCTTTTCCACATAGTGAAAGCACCTAGGTATTGAATAAAATCTTTTCTTTCTGTCTTGTCATCCCACAATCCTCTTTTGCTCCTATCCAGCCAGAGATTGGCATTTCCCCTCATATATATATATATATATATATATATATATATATATCCT
>NW_008355158.1:1642480-1643601 GCF_000622305.1 Nannospalax galili
ATATATATATATATATATATCCTTTTCCCTATTCTTCCTTCCTTATCCATCTGCAGCCCCTACCACTTCCCCACCCTGCTGTCATTCTGGCCCCCTTACTGTATTGAATATCCTCTGTCATGCTGCCAATTCTTCTCCTGCTGACACTGGGTATGACTAAAACTGTCAGTCATCTTTTCTCAGACTCACTTATATCCATTTATGAGTGTATTAGACAGATGCTGCTTATGACACAAAGGCATTGAATGGAACTTTTCCCTGATGATGCAGGGTCATGTCCATGAACACCAATTATCATTCTAGCCTATACATTTGTAGGGGCCATTGAAATATATAGGTTGCTTGCCCTTATGGTAAATATATTTCTTCTAAAATTTACTGCCAAGAAAGATATGACCTCTTCCTTTTAGAAAAAGGTGAATGTATTCTATTGTTTGATAGTGAAAGATATTTGCATTCCCCATGTGCTGTGGAAACAACCTTTCTCTCTCTCTCTCTCCTCTCTCTCTCTTTCTCCATCTCTTCTTCCCTCCCTCTTTTTTCCCTCCCTCCCTCCCTCCCCCCCCCCCTCCCTCTCTCTCTGTCTCTCTCCTTCCTTCCTTCCTTCCTTCCTTCCTTCCTTCCTTCCTTCCTTCCATTTCTTTCTTTTTCCATCACATCCCTTCCTGAGATTCAGTAGCTCTCTAATTTGAATGCCGATTTCATAGACTATCTAAATAGCTTGTTTTTATTGGAAATCATGAGTTTGGGCAGCCGAGCATTTGCAATTATGCTTTTCTCAGACATTTTTCCTTTTACTTTATGACTGGTGGATGTTATCTCTTCTTAAATTTTCTGATTTTTTTTATTTATTATTTTTATTTTTATGTGTATGTATGTATTGCCTGCTTGTATATAAGTGTACCTCTGTCATGCAATGCCCATGGAGGTCAGAAGAAGGCATTGGAAGCCCTGGAACTGGAGTTACACATGGTTATTAGTCACCATGTGGGTTCTGGGAATTGAACCCGGGTCTTCTGCAAGAACAGAATATGCTTTTAACCACTTAACCATCCCTCTAGTCCTGGAACTTTATAATTTTTAACCTCTCACATGTGTACAGAACCAAAATTAATTTACAA
>NW_008355158.1:1649827-1684529 GCF_000622305.1 Nannospalax galili
CCGGCGCGGAGAGCTGCGCCATCAACTTACTCCAAGAGGTCTGAGGATAGTAGTGCCTATTACAAATTCTCACAAACAGAATATACTTTAAGTCACTACAATGTATTTGTTCAGAGATCTGAAAGCTAGAATTCTGCAACCAGGGAGTCAGCAGGGCCATGTCCTCCACTGAAGACTCTGGAGTGGATCCTCCTGGTCTGTGTCTAGCTTCCAGTGAGTGCCAGCCCTCTTTGTAGTTCTTTGGTTTATACAGGCATTCTTCTAGTTTTCTATCCTTCCATCAAATGACGCTTTCCTTGTGTGTTGCCCAAAGCCTCTCCTGTCTTGTATAAGGACACAGATCATGGCATCAGGGTCATCCTAATCCATTATGACCTTTTACAAAGTTATTTTATTTTAAAAATAATTTTTTCAATTTTTAAAAATTATTTTACCATTTTTATGTTTATGTGTAAGAGTGTACTGCCTTTTTAATCTTTGAGAATTTTGTACGTGCATACAATGTACTTTGATCATATTTAAGTTATTAAATTTTAAAGTGCTTTATTTCCAAATAAGGTCACATTTCTAAGGTTAAGGGCATGAACCTTAGGAGGACAGTATTGAAAGGGATACAGACCTTAAGCCACCTTTCTTTTCTGTTTGGTTATATTTCAGCCAGCACCGTCTGTTCTGGTTTCATGGTAATTTTTCCAGCTTTAGTCCTTTACTCTAATTTCAAATTTTTGCAAAAATGATAAATCAGTGCAAAAATTAAATTTTTATGTAGGTTCACTCATTCACAACAATGAGCATTTGTTAAAATTTGTACCTTTGGCATCATATCTCTCAAAGTCCACTCTAGGAAAATGACAACAGCCCTGTCTGCATAGCAGTTGTTGCTAGTTGGGGTCATGGAAGAAACTTTCTGGGAGGCAGAATCTGTGAATAGTGACAGATTGGTGTTAGTAGGTAGCACCCCAGAGGCAAGTGTTAAAAACCAAAGTAGGGAAAGTAAAACCCACTCACAGTCCTCATTAGATATATCTAGCTCTGAACAACATGTTCAGAAACATAACCTAGCTCCCTGTGTGTTACTCCTCCCTTAGAATTCCCTGCTGCTCTAAAAACTCTCCACTTCATTACTCCAACCAGAAAATCTTCATGACATTCTGGTTCCTTTCTGTCTTTCACCAACTCTGTGTAATCAGTCACAGCTTCTTGCTAGGTCTATCTCACGCTAACACACATTTTATTTATTTCCCACTTTCCAAACTTCATGTTGCTCTCCTGGCTCAATATTCCATCAAACTCATCTGTACCACGGCGACAGTAGTAAACATGGTTTTCTTATTTCCACATCCCATCTACGTGATGCTGCCACCTCTGCACTGCTAAGAAGATGCTCTGCCCAAGATGAAATTCTGCTTTCATTTCTCCTCTGATAACCCTTCCATTTCTCTCTATGGACTTGAGGATACAGTTGTAACATATTAAAGGGGTACATGAGAACTGCAATGATTTTTCCATTTCCTGTCTCTTCAACCTCAGTTCTCAGCATTTTCTCTATTTTTCCTGGACATCATGTCCTTCCCACAATTAATAGACGTAGTCGAGTGTCTTTGTGATGTCTTTTCTGTCCATTTCCCTAGGAGAATCAAGCACTGCTTATTTCTATTTGCATGGCATCTCTAGGTGCATCTGCTTATATGATCCACCACGTCTCTGTATTTTGTGTATATTTCTTCTGAAAACAGAATAAATGCAATAAATAGAATAAACATACCTCCATAACTGTAAATATGGCAAAACAAATCAGTTTCTTTGTCCGTCTAGCCACTGATAACCAGCAGGAAGGAAAAGGATGAGTGAATATTTTGAATGGGAGGAGTTGTGTAACTGCACAGAAAAAGACACCAAGAGACTGATTTCCTCACAAGTGACACAGAAGGTAGTGGACCACATATAGAATTTGTGGAGATGAAGCACACACATGGAAGAGAAGACCGACATTTTCTTTCATTCAGTAAGTTTTCGCTTACCTACATGGACCTAGAATGTGGAGGGGAACCCAAAAACTAAACCATTGTCTTCATGACAGCTTTCCTTTGTTTTTGTGAAAGTGTCTGACGTTTTTACGTGCCAACTTCGGTATGCCACTGCTTAGCATGGTGCCGATATGTGCTAGTCCATGAAAGTTTAATTTAAATGAATAAAATATAAAAATCCAGAGCTGATTTTTGTGGGGATTTTGAAAAATGCATGAAATACACAAAAAAATGTCAGCCAATCAAGACTATCATCTTTCTAATCTAGTAGTTTATGGACTGAATGTTCCTTAAGCATTTTTCTCTACAGAAGGTTTTGTATGCTGTCAGACTTAAAATGCTGTTGCAGCAAACCAAGAGAATCAATCAATATATACCAGTAATAGCAGACATCAAAGTTCCACATCCATAACACTATTACATGTTCCAATTTTTTAAACCAATACAACTTTGGCAGGGGAGAATGTAATGTGAAGAGAATTTACACCTAGGCTCCTAGGCGATCTATGATGGTCAAATAAGTAGTTATCTAAATGTACTGAAAAAACATTTAGCTTCTTCATCTGTTTCAGTCAGATAATGACAGAAATAAAAATGTTAATGTGTAGGACTTTCCTGTTACCTGTTGTTGTTGTCTCATCATCGTCATCATCATCAACAGATAGATTTGCTAAAGACACTGTGTGCAAAATAGTAATATTGAGTTATTTGCATAAAGTGGTTGATTCTTGCCTAGATACAGATTACCGTATGAGAGAGGAGCTGAGGTGTCTACCTCAGTTGTACTAACAGAAACACTCATGCATGTAACAAGATGCATGTGCCACTGCTAAGGTCAGTAGACTGATATTCATTAGTTCTACGCCATAATGTGCCTGCATATTATTTGAATTTATTTTCTCTCTCTCTCGTTAGCAGAAGAGAAAAAGGAAGAACAGCAGCCACAAACAACTGAAAGCACACTTCCTGACTGAAAGCACACTTCCTGATAAAACTCAACCTGGAGAATCATTTTTTTTTCTGCTACGTACAATGCAATGACTTTAGAAAACAAACAAAATGAAACAGAAAACCAAACAAATAACAACAAAAACCAACAAAGCAAAAGAAAGACTCTTTCAACACTATTAAAAAAAAAAAAAAAACCAAAACGTTTTTTTAAACAAACAGGGAAACCTGTTCCCTGATGAAGGAAGGTAAATATGAGCAGACATTTGGAAATATTTTGAGAAGATTGTGCTTTGGGGAGACAGGATGAACTAACAAACTACCACGCATCTTCCTTCCTCAAGATCCTTTGTCTGGATAGAATATTACTATAAATCAGATTGCTATTAATTTCAAAATACTGAATTTAGGAGCCAGAGTCATTGGGAACCCAGCACAGTGAGTATGCTTAGCATTGCACAGGTTATGAGCATCTGCTCTTGTGTGAGACTTCATGTTAGGTTTAAGTTCTCCACCACTGTGAATGCATTAGCTGGATACTGGAAGCAGCAGACTATCTCTACTGTCAGATAAACATGGAGCCACTGTTGTGGATTTACAGCTGTCATTGTTTAGGAAAACAGAAGAGCAGAAACACAAGACAAGAAAACAAAAAGGGACTAATACCATCCATATCCAGTAGTAGCACTAACACAGAATTTTGTTTGGCATGTACATCTGGGAAATCAGAGGGATTAGGAAAACCTTGCCAAGTCACTGTAGGGCACAGCTAAAGGCAGACTCACTGAAGTTCCAGTTCAAAAATGATAAGGTTTAATAAATCTCTGTGGGTAGATTTATCTCATAATTGCAGATCATATTTAGAGGACTGGACTAATTAGATTTGATTTGTATATGCTGTAGGCCTAATTAAAAGTCAATTTTTCTTAGATTACATCAAAATGATTCTTTGTTAATGTGGAAACAAGCAATTTTGCATAAGCCATATTCTAAAACATGACTGTGCTTGTGGTTTTTGGATTTGAATTGCATGCTGTTCTGATATTAGGAAATCTAGTCGCTCCTCTAAACAAAGAAAAATGCAGATTTCCTTGGTCTGTCATTGTGATTCTGAAATACAGTTGTAGATAAATCATAGAGTCCAAGAAGATATAACAAAGATATATCTGCCAAAACGAATTAGAAATGAATAAAGGAAGCAAAATTCAAACACTAAAATAATTCCCTGTGTATTTGTTTAACAAGACCACTTTTGGTAACTGATAAAATTTAAAAAACAAAGCAAAAAAACAACAAAACTAAGCCTACAAAGTTATAATCCCTTGCAATAAAAAATTATAATCCTTAAAATATGCCAATTAGTATAGATATAGGTATTACTAATGTGGCGTGTTGGTTTCATTATTAGGTCAGTATTATTTAAATTTCACATTAATTACAGGATTTTTACTTTGCAATTGTAGATTTTTACATTTGAATTTCCATAATGGTTTTTGGTTCTCATTAAGGTATTGCCACACATATGCTCCTTATTGTTATCATCACTACATTTTTGACAGCTCAATTATGATTGAAATTCAGTCATTTAAAGTATATAATCATAGCTATTTTGATGTAATATAATATGGTTCCTCTTAATTTGGGCCATTTGGAATTATAAGTGGTGTGCCAAAAGCATGGTGAGTAGAGTTTTTCCTTGGTTCACGCCTGCTGGAATTACTTTCTAATTCTCCTCTCTAGGGTTTAAGAATGGACAGAATGAGCACATAGTAACACAGTGAATTTGGAAGCCATTAGGGGTCAGTATTCCCTCTTTGTGGTGTTCTAATTATCATTATCTGAATTACCATCAATAGGTTTTCCTTAAGTAAAAGTTACTATCCAGAGTTGAAAATGAAGTTGATAAAATCAATTTCAATCTAAATCACAGCAAGTCATTTTAGAGATATTTTAAATTTTATGTGGAAGAGCAAAAGGTCTAGAATAATCAACTCAGTGTTGGAGAATAGGTACAAAGAATCAAAGTAATTGGAAGTCAATCAATACTTACTGTAAGTCTACAGCAATCAAGACAGTTTTGTATTGGCAAAAGAGAAGAACAGTATTTCTGTGGAACGGAAATAGAGCCATATGAGTACAATACAGTTAACCGATACTTGAAGAAAGAGCAAAGGCAACTCAGTCAAGGAAAGGTAATCTCAGCAAACAGTGATAGAACAATTCAGTGATCAAATGCAGACAAAAATGAGACTGTATAACAAGGCCTCTTACAAACACTCACTCAATAGTTAATAAGCTTCTAGAAAATAACAGGAGAAAACCGAGATGAAGCTGGAAATGGATGTCGATTTCTAAAGACAATGGTAAAATTATGAAACATGAAAAAATTGCTCAGCTGGTCTTCATTAACATTGAAGGGCTAAGAAATGCAAGTTCAAGGGACTGAGAAGAACAGCTACAGAATGGGAGAAACATTTTCAAAAGACACATCTGATAAAGTATACTTAAACTATACAAAGAATTTTTCAAATCGAACAAGTACAGAAAAAGGAAACACCTTATTAAGAAATGGCCTAAAGACCTGAATGGATACCTTATAAAAGAAGATGTACAGGTACAAAGTGAACAAATTAAAGGATGCTCAACATTACATAGAGTTAGAGAATTGTGACCTGAGACAATAAGACATTGGCACACATTTGTTATAATACTGAGTCTCAGTTCACAACGTCTTAACCCTGACAGCATCAAATTCTAGTGATGATATCTACTCGTTTATTGCTGTACTAAATGCCAAATCATACAGTCAATTTGGAGGACAATTTAGCAGTTTCTCTTTCCGTATGATGCAGCAATTTTGCTCCTTTGTCCTTACTTGACTGAGTCGAAATGTATGTAGACACAAAAACATGCACATGAGTATCTCCTGAAGCTGTTTTTCATAATTTTACAAACGTAGGAACAACTAAAATGTCCTGCAATGGGTGCATAAGTACTGTGTGTTACATCCAGACAACAGATTATAAATGGTCAAAAATTACTACCCAGATGTCCTAGGTTGTTTCTCCATTGCTATGACAAAACATTCTGACCAATACCAACTTGGGGAGGAAAGGGTTTATTTAGCTTACATATCCCGGGTCACAGTTCATCCAGGAGCCCAAGGTAGGAACTCAGGCCAAGAACCTGGAAGCAGGAGCTGGAGCACAGGCCATGGAGGAATGCTGCTAACTGGCTTGCTCCCCGGGTCCCTGCTCAGCCTGCTTTCTTATTCAACACAGGCCTACTTGCCCAGGGGTGGAACCACCCACAGTGGGCTGGGCCCTCCACGTCACACAACAATCAAGAAGATGCCTCAGAGACATGGCAACAGGCCAGTTCAATGGAGGCAATTCCCCAATTGAGGCTCCCTCAACCCAGGTGTGTCAAGTTGACACTAACACTATCCAGCACAATTGACCACTTGTCAACTTGACACACAAACACATCCCTATTAAACTGTAACCTTTCCAATTCTCATCCCCAAGATATGATGTTAATATCACAACATAAGACAGTACAACCTTAAAAACCCCCACAGCCCTCAAAATCCAAATGCTTAAAAGTCTATAGTCTCTTTCAAAAGTCTCTTAACTGTGGGTGGGCTTCTGTAAAACCCAAAAAAGTACTCTCTTATTTCAAAGGGAAGAACCGGGCACACCTTAGCAAACCCAAAGTCCAGTAAAGTAGCTCAAGGCTGGATATCTAGGATTTACTCATGATCTTCTGGGCTCCAAAGGGTTCTGGCAACTCTACTTGTCTGACTCTGCCATCCACAGCACATACAGCTTGTCTCGCAAACTCTGGCCAGCTCCATTCCATACCTACTGCTGGCCTTGGTGGTCGTCCCACGGTCCTAGCTTCTCCAGAAAGCTTGGTTCTCCACTGAAACTGAGGCTACACCTTCACCAATGGCCTCTTCTTGCCTCTTGGGGTGCAAAGCCTCATATTCTCTCCATGACCCCTTCAATCCTGGGATCTTCACTGCACTGAAGCTGCACTTTCACCTATGGCCTTTCCTGGCCTCTCACAGTGCCAAGCCTCAGCTGCTCTCTGTGACCCCCTTCTCGCTTTCAACACCAGAACCATGCAGGAGACTCTTACACATTACCAAGTACTGTTTCCAGCTTGAGATGGAGGTTCAGGTTCCCTCTGTGTGCTGACCCTGAGGAAATACCTTCTAGAAGATTTCACCTCAGTGATGCTGGTCTCTTGTTATTTACAGCTGAATTTTCAGCCCCAGCTAACCAGCATCAATTGTCCCAGTAAAGCAAAGGTTTTGCTTCAGGTTCTGGTCTCTTCTTAATCACAGCTGATTCTTCAGCCCCAGCTGACCAGAACCCACAGATTCTCAATCCAAAATCTCACATGAACAGTCCTGATAGTCTTTGCTTCCCTTTGAAGCTTCACAAACCAGGCCTCCATTGTCCACAACTCTTTCAACATAACTGTTCCAAGTTCTACAGCAACAAACTCTTAGCACTGACCTTCCTAGCCCAAAGTTCAGAACACTTCCATAATCCTAAAAATACCAAGGTCAGGTCTGTCATAGCTATATCCCACTCTCTGGTACCAATTTCTGTCCTAGTTTGTTTCTCCATTGCTGTGACAAAACACTCTGACCAATACCAACTTGGGGAGGAAAGGGTTTATTTAGCTTACATATCCCAGGTCAAGTTCATTTAGGAGCTCAAGGTAGGAACTCAGGGCAGGAACCTGGAAGCAGGAGCTGGAGCATTATTTAATAATAACATACTTAGAAGGAGCATTTCATTACAACAATACTGACATGTTCAATAACAATATCCAGAGCTAAGATGCATGTCTTCAAAATTGGCATCTCTTCAAAACTGGCTGTAAAATTTTAAGTTTAAATTTGAATTAATACAGTTATACAATATTATACTCAGTATAAACCCTATAAGACATAAAACTAAATGACACTTTAACCTTTAAAAAAGATCTCCATTTCATTATTAAAATACACATTTTCATACAGAAAACTTCATTTTTAATGCAATTGATGCTAAGATGTTTGCACATTCATTTCTAATCTCTGTATATCTGATTATTACTAGTCACAGTTGGTTACTTTCTGACCTCCTTGGCATCTAAGCATGGATGTAAAGTCATCAGGCATATTTCAATGGTAATGTTTTTCACATCTACTAATTATGAAGGAGCAAATTTTTGTGCTTTGTAGAATTATTTTTTTTAATATTTTTTAAATTTAATAACCACATAATTAGAAGAGCATTTCATTACAGCGTTGACATATTCAGTAAACACTCCAGAGCAAGGACACATCTCTTTCAAAGGTGGCTGTAAATTTTTAGGTTCACAGTTGAATTAATACAGTTATATAAAATTGAACTCAGTATAAACCCTGTAAGATATAAAATTGCATGAGTTTTTACCCTTTAAAGAAGATCTCCATTTCATCTTAAAATACACTGTTTCCTACATTTTTAATGCTACTAACACTTAGATGTTTGCACATGTGTCTTTAATCTCTATGTATCTGATGATTACTAGTGACAGTCGGTTACACTTGGATCCTTAGTAAATGAGTATGGATGTAAAATTCAATTTCAGCCACCTGATATTTGACAAAAGGGCCAAGAACATTTACTGGAGGAAAGACAGCATGTTCAGCAAAAGGTGCTGGCAAAACTGGGTCTCCACCTGTAGAAGAATGAAACTAAACCCCTATATTTCACCTTGTGCAAAAGTCAACTCCAAAACGATCAAAGAACTCAATGTAAAGCCTGAAACTCTGAAACTGTTAGAAGAAAACATTGGCAATAACCTACAAGATATAGGTGTAGGAAAGGATTTTCTAAACCAGACATCAACTACCCAGGAAACAAGGTCAAGGATCAAAAAATGGGACCTCATTAAACTAAAAAGCTTCTGTACATCAAAAGAAGCAACTAAGGAAGTGAAGAGAAAACCCACAGAATGGGAGAAAATCTTCACCAGTGACATGTCTGACAAAGGTTTAACATCCAGAATGTATAATGAAGTCAGCAAACAAAGTATCAAGAAAGGAAGTAACCCAATTTAAAGATGGCCTAAGGAACTGAACAGAGAGTTCTCAAAAGAAGAAATAAAGATGGCTAAGAAGCATCTTAAAGCGTGTTCAACATCACTAGTAATTAGGGAAATGCAAATTAAAATCACTTTAAATTTTCATCTTACCCCAGTCAGACTGGCTAAGATCAAGAGAACAAATGATACCAAGTGTTGGAGAGGATGTGGGGAAAGGGAAATGCTCATCCACTGCTGGTGGGACTGCAAGCTTGTTCAACCCCTATGGAAAGCAGTGTGGAGAACTCCTAAAAAACTACAAATGAACCTACCATTTGACCCATTTATACCACTCCTTGGCATATACCCAAAGAACTCATCCTATTGCAGAGACACATGTACATCCATGTTTGTTTCTTCTCTTTTTACAATAGCTAAGAGATGGAAGCAGCCTAAATGTCCCTCAACTGATGAGTGGATAATGAAAATGTGGTTCATTTATACGATGGGGTTTTATTCAGCAGTAAAGAAAGTCGAAAGCATGAAATTTGCAGGTAAATGGATGGAACTAGAAACCGTTATACTAAGTGGAGTAACACAGACTCAGAAAAAAAAACAACAGCATATGTTCTCCCTCATATGTGGATCCTAGCACCAAATCCTTATAAGTGAATATGTATCCAGACATAACTACAGGAACCAGGATAATGAAGAGGAACCAGGGAAGTAAAGGAAAAGAAAGAATCTGAAAGAGAAGAACAGTAGAAAATGTGATAACAAGGGAGATATGGACAATAATGGGGTTATTTCAAGGGGAGGGGGAAGTGAAGGTGATATAAGGAAACTAGGGGATAAAGGGAAAGAAGGAGCTCAAGAAAGGTGGGACTATAGGAGAAGGGTATTATTAAGGGAGAAATGGAAAAAAACAGGGGCACCTTAAATGGGGAAACCATGGTGGAAGGGTTAGACAATGTGAGAGATAAACAATGTCTAGCTAGCTAGTTTTAGAAAACCAGAGAGAACCATATTAGGCCAAAAACCTACTGACAAATTATACATACAACCAGATCAAAGAATGTAAAATATACCTAGGCAAGGTTTATCTGAGAGCGTTGGGTCTTTGCCCAAACTCTATCTACATGGCATACGGTAATTAAAAGTACCAGACTGGTGAAACTAACCTTCTTGGATGTTTAACAGCCATACTTTGAGGCCTATACTAATTTGGTCAGGGGGACATAAAGGACAGTTTTTGCTCCTTGGCCTCCTAGGGACTATGAGCATCTCTTAAAATGTCCTGTAACTGTGGTGAGTCACTTGTCCTCTTGAGCAAGGAGGCCATGGAGACCCCGCTAGATGGACCCGAACCAGTTTCCAGTCTACAAAGAGGAGGGTAAACACAGAGGAAATATTTCCTACATGCTTCCAAGGGAAGTCAGCCATGGTCAAGTAGGACCTTTGACTTATCTTCACATAGATGGAACTGGTAATAGAAAGGAGCCAGGGGCTCCTCCCAAGCCCATGTGACCCCTGAGGAACAGATCCTCAAACACCCTTAAAAGTAAAAGTAAATTGCTTTGTCTGGGCCAACTGTAGGGTTTAAACACCCAAAAGGAAAGTATATCCAAAGATTAATGGGGTCAATAAAATTTTTAAGAGTCCATATGCATAGGTAAAGGCTACATAACAAGAAACAATGCCAGGCAGGTGATACCTTCCTTTGAATTATTGTCCAGGGTGGCCCAAGAAACTCCCAGACAGTAACCCAGCATAGAACTTGGAAAATAAACAGCAGACCCCAATCTTATCTAAAGGAATATTGAGAACTCATTGCTGCTAGATGAGGAACAGTGGATCCTCCTAAAACAAGGATCTCTAGATAGGCTGACTAGATTCAGCAGATGGACAAGCACTGGAGAATGGCTTGGTGTGTCAACAACACAGAGGACAGTAAAAGAAATGACAGAGTATGTCAGCTTGCTTTCTTATGCAACACATGCCCACCTGCCCAGGGGTGGCATCACCCACAGTGGGCTAGGCCCTCCGGAGTCAGACAACAATCAAGAAGATGCCTCAGAGACACGGCCACAGGCCAGTTCAATGAAGGCAATTCCCCAATTGAGGCTCCTTCAACCCAGGTGTGTCAAGTTGACAGTAAAGCTATCCAGCACACCAGACATGGAAAGGTTTGGGGGAATCTGAAATGCACATCACTATGTGCAGAAACTGATATGAGAGAATATATACCATATGATTCAAAATATATGACTATTGGAAGAAGTGCAATTATGGGCAATAAAAACATCAATAGCTACCAATGAGGGAGGAGTAGAAGAGATAAATAGGAAAAGATCAAAGAACTTTTGGGCCAGGGAATCGATACCGATACTGTAAATACCAGAACACAGATATCTTCCATTATTGTCATAATCCATGCAATACACAGCGGCACTGTGGTAAAGGTAGCTGTTAACAGGGGAAACTCTATTTGTAGAGGTAGGAAGTTTATGAGTTCTCTGTTTTATGTTCAATTTTCTCATAGTTCCAAAACTGCTTCTGAAAATAAAAGTCTGTCCTAAAAGAGAGAATGTTGGTATTTATCCATTCACCAAGAAAAAAAAAATTAACAATTTCTTTTATGTTTTCTTGAATTACAAATAAAATAATTTTTCTAATGGAAAGTGAAATTATCCATATTATATGGAGACTTCAATTCTTTCCATCCTATACAAATATTTTTAAAAATTTTCATTAAAATGTTTAATTCAATTTTATGCATTTCATATAACACATTTTGATCATATTTAGAATCCCTTTCCTTTCTGCATCCTCCATAGTCACCCCACTGGATTTCATGTGTTCTGTCTTATATGTTAGGGCCTACTACTAAGTCAAGTTTGTGTACCCAAATGTTCCTTGGTCTGAGTCCATTAACTGGAGCCTGGCCAACTTATCTAGTGCCACCTCCTTGAAGAAGATCAACCTTATCTGAGGAACTATTTGGAACTGATCACTTCTGGGTGTGGGAGAACTGGTCTTCATTTTTACTTTTAGTTATGTGTGTGTATGTACTCATGAGTGCAAGTGCCTATAAAGCCAGAGGTGTCAGATCCCCCAGGAGTTGGTATTATAGGTAGTTATGAGCTGCCATATATAGATGCTGGGAATTGAACTTGAGTCCTCTGGAAGAGCAGTATGTGCTCTTAACCACTAATCCATCTCTCTAGATCCCCAAAAGTTTATTTTAATGATAAACTTTAGCTTCTAATCAAATATGTCAGCTGTTTTAATTATGATAAGGAGAAAAAGATTCAATTCTGCATATCTAAGGGAAATGAGTGTGCTGGCAGACAAGGAAGTTGAGTGTGAGAAGAACCATTCAGGGATGGAAAACAGAGAGTAGAAAATCAAGGGGGTCTGACGAATGCTTTAGGAAGGAAAACTGTAGGGTGGGACCATAGTCATAATTAAGTCTTTAGATTATATCCATAGTAAGGTTGAGGTTGCAATGTGGGGTCAGGTAAAGATGAGTCATGTGTCACCAGGAAGAGATAGGAACACAGGCTGGGGCACCTGGTACACTGAAGGAGAAGCCTGAGTGTAGATGAAGAGCTTGGCTACCATGCTGGATAGCTTTAGTTGTTAACTTGACGTACCTGAGTAGAGGGAGGCTCAGCTGGGGGATTTCCTTCATTGTACTGGCCTCTGGCCATGTCTGTGAGGCATTTTCTTGATTGTTGAGTGATGTGGGTGAGCCTAGTCCACTGTGGGCATTGCCACTGCTGGGCAGATTGCTCTGTATTGTTTAAGAAAGCAAGCTGAGCACAGGCCAGGGGAGCAAGCCAGTAAGCTGCTTTCCTCCATGGCCTGTGCCTCAGCTCCTGCCTTCAGGTTGCTGCCCCAAGTTCCTATCTTGGTCTCCCTCCACGATGAACTGTGATCCAGGAAATGTAAGATAAAATAAACCCTTTCCTCTTCACATTATTTTTGGTTGGACTGTTTTGTCACAACAATTGAAAGCATATTAGAATAGCTGGTGTACTAGAAACTTGTGGATAGAAAGAGGACCACGGAAAGGAATCAAGACCCTCCGGGTCTGTTTATGTTTAGATGACATGGAGCTGATATGGATTTCTGGCATGAGTCAAGATGAATAATGTTAGACATTTGGAGGGCTGAGTCTGCACAAAACAACTGACACTGGATGTCTAGAAACCCCAAAAGTAAATAGTGACATACTCTATTATGTAACCAGTTTTGGCAAGAAGCCGCCTTTGCTTGGCTTCCTCTAAGAAATCTTGGGGACCAAGGCATGTTCTTTTGCCCTAAAGAATATCTCATTTGCCAATGGCTGTGAATCTTCTTTAATCTCCCAGCTCCTTGTGACTGGCTATTCCTGGTAGTGAAACTTGGCCTCCATAGCTACTCATTAAAAATAATTATCAATATTTAAGTAAGTTAAATTACCCTAACTTACATTAAAATAAAGATTTCATATAGTTGGTATATTGGAAAATTAAACCCCATGGTTTTATATTAATAACTGCACCAAAGAGAGTCAAAGGTCAAAATAGTCAATTGAAGCAAAACGGTTTTTGAATAGAGCGTGCTTAGAGAGAGAAGGTATTCTTTATAAATGTTTTTGTATTGGAACAAAGGTAGGCAGTTTGTGCTATAGCCCAATCTGACCTTGAACTTGTGATCTTGCTTCAACCTCCTCAATGCTGAAATTACAGGCGTATGCCAATATACCTGGCCAAGAAATGCCTTTCTTAAGGAATTTATTTATTGGTGAGTGCAAAATATATGTAGGGAAAGTTGACATTAATATTTTTATTGATTATTGTTTATTAGTTTAAAATTTTCACAACTTGCCAACATGAAAGTGAAATTAGGGAAACAGTCTAAACCTAGTGTTGGGGATCCTGCCCTGACACAGGAGCTGGGGAAAGAGAGGTGAGCTGTCTGCCCATTACCTGCAGCCTCCCCGGGAGACAATCAGACTCAACAGGGAGCCAGTCAAGCAGGAACTCATTTATTACAGGTGTTACAGGGCTTATGAAGGCAAAAACCACAAAGGAAAATCCCCTCCCCAACCAAGTGTCCAATCATATTAAAGGTGAACTTGAGCATGCAGTCTCCTCTCCATAAACAGCATAGCGTTCAACGAGGTGATCACGTGCTGCCAAGATGCATGGAAATGACAGGAGCCAATTAGCGATTCTTCAAAACAAGTCTGGCCATGTTCCGGCCCTTTCCTCTAGGCGTCATCCTGCCTTGTCCCTGGCCTCAGGCCCCAGCACCTAGCATTCAAACTGAAGCTGATTTTTATCATGAATTGGATCTGAGCATAGATTGGCATGTGTAGTATTCTCTCTAGTTTTACATTTGTGATATTCTCTCTAAAGGTTTTAAGCTCTTTTTAATATTATTTTTGTTTTAATTTTTATTTTTCAATGTATGCTCTTATTGAGTTTTTGTGCATTTATACAATAAATCTTAATCATATTTAGATGCCCCTCCCCATCTGCACAGCCCCATAGCTTACCCATAAGATTTCATGCATTCTGTCATATATGTTAAGACCTGCATATTGAGCAAGTTTCTATACCCAGATTTCTCTTGGTGTGAGTTCATCTGCTGAAACTTGTTCAGCCTACCTAGCATTACTCCCTTAAAAAAGACCAACTCTCCCTCATCCAGCAATGATCAGCTGCCAATAGTTCCTCAGCTAAGGTTAGAGCCTGCTGCCCAATTCCCCAGTTCTTTACTGTTTGTTTGTTTGTTTGTCCAATTGAGTGTTGAGTTTGCATGGGTCTTATGTTTCCTATTCCTATTGCTGTAAGTTCATATGAACTAGTTCCAATAGATTTTGAATTGATGCTTGGCATTTTGAAATGAATAATGTAGAGGAAAATGGGGAGAAAATGTTGAAAATAGTACAAGTTGATCTGATGTTTATATGGTTTATAAGACATATGGATTCAGATATGTGACCTTGGTTAGGATTCTAAGAGAGACTGGAATGTAATCATGAGTAAGCTATGCCTCTTTTGCCCTTATGAACTATTATATTGTAAGATTTTATCTGATTTAGTAGAAGTTAAGCTACATACATATGTGTGTATATGTATATATATCATCTGTATATGAGAACACATATGTATATGTATCTGTATAGACAAGAGGAAGATAATGGAGAAGATGCTAGAAAAAGAAGATATAAAAATAATTTTCAAGAAATCTTGGCAAAAATCTCTAAACCTGTATATATTATAGAGCTTGATTGATAATCTTATCAAAACCATATTAATGTGTGATTGCTCATTGAATACTGATAAGTGCTCTTTACTTGAAATTCTTTTTATCAACCATTTCCAATAATAAAATATAGATAATAGATATCACCCTGACATTCAGTGTCCTCATTCAATCATTCATTTGTGGAGTGAATGCATAATGTTTCAATTCTGATATGCACTTTAAAATAGGTGTAAATTTTTAGAATCTTTTAAGGGTGGTGGGGGTGGCCCTTTCCTTTTCTTCTGTGATTGAACTTTGAATAATTAGAGATGCCAATAGGGTAAACAAGTTGGGGTAGTAGGGAAAAGCACACTCTTTAAAAACCCAGCTTGCATAAAAACATTAAAATCAGATCAGGAAGAAAGATCAACATTTTTGCAATGTAGAAAATAGAGGGCTAACTGGAGTTGAGGAAGTGGAAAAAAGTCAGATGCTTGTAAACTTGTCACACTTTAATGGTTTTTTAAAGAAAAAGATAATCCTGTTGAGGATTCACTAACAAGAATAAGTGGTATTATTTACATTAAAGTTGCTGTGTCACAGTGGCAGACAGGAGAGACTTCCTTTTGAGTTGTTGGTCAGAGTAGTATAAGAGATTCTCAAAATAACACAGACTATTGCTACAGCTCTTGATTACCTCCAAGCACTTGAAGGTCAGGCCCTATTGCTGAAGACAAGATGTACTTTGGATGCAGGACTTGGAGCAATGGAACTGGAACTGACCTGGAAGCCTCCTCCCTGAAGACTAGCTCTCATAGAGGACACTATGTGTTGCAGGTTTCCTCGCTGGTCCAGCCCATGAGGGACTGTAGGGAATGAGGGGTCTGGCCGAGGTGGGGGTGAGTGGTGAGGAATCAACACACAGACTCTGGGAGTCAGGTGAGAGCAGGCACTAGGCGAGGTGCTGCAGACTTGTTTATTGCTGGGAAGTGCAAGCCTTATATACATCTCCCCCTGCCCCACAGTGTCCCTTAAGTTGGTGTGTCACTTCCTGATAGATCCCCTCATCCAGGCAGGTTGTAGGTTGGCTATTTTGCAGAAGTGTGGGCTGCGCTCTCAAAGTGGAAGTTGTGTTCTCTTAGTGCAGCCTGTGCTTAAGCCTGGCACTGGCTCTCCTACATATCCATCCCTTTTTATTATAGAAAGTTCAGTGGGAGCCGAGGTTCTTTGCCTTGACATAATTGACTCCACCTCAGAGGACACCCAGCTTGATGGACTATGCCTGTCTTAGGTCGTCCTTACCATCAGGATCTTACCCATCATTGAATACCAGCCCTCGAAGGGTGTGACCTCTGGCATGACCATATGAGGGAGGATGAGGGCAAAAAATTACATAGCCTCTTCTCAGATGTTAGCAAGCCAGACCTGCCAGACCTGCCAGACCTTGGGGGGGGGGTCAAATTCTGGATCCTTGAACATTTTGAGAACCTGATACATCGAGTAATTTACTTGGTTTTGTCTGCGGAAGCTTAGAACAATGCATTTTATGAGCAAGAAAAGAATTAAGACTATGATACCCAAGAGCAAATAAGTAACGATCCATGAAGGGTCAAACAAGCTTTTAAGTTTGACCAAAGTTTGTCAAGGAACCCAGAGTTTATATCTAATGTCTGAGCCCGTGTATAATTTAGGGAGATGATTTGGTCAGTGAGCAAGGTGGAGTAGTTGAGAAACTTTTGGTTCCAGTGGCCATCAATGTACTGTGAGAGTTCCATCCTGGCCCAACAAGGTTATTTACTTTGTAAGGTGTGAGACACAGGGCTTTGAACCATGGGTCACAGGCCATTAGCGTCATCTGTTTGATGATTGCCATCTCTTCCCCAAGGAAGTCTACCTGTTGTTGGATGGCAGAAATGGCCTGAAAAGGTGTTGATTAATAAGAGATTGAGTGTGAAGGCCACAGAGGTTTTGGATACTACCTCATTTAGTGTTTCCACAGTAGTGGAAGATTGAGTGATAGCCACAGTAGCAGTGGCTGCAGCCCCTAAGAAAAGGATAATGGCAGTGACAATTGCTGCAATAATACCAAAATCTCTCTTGACCTGGGGGAAGGGCTGACTAGCCGTCTGTTCCATGTGGGTGACAGCATGGAAATGAGTGGCATTAGGAACAGGGACCCAGACTGCTGCAGGTTCATGCACAAAGAGAACCAGAAAGCAAGGAAAATCCAGCATGTCGAGAGAGTGCAATTAGCAAGGGAGCAGTTAAGTGTATCCTCCAGGTCACTTGTGATATTAACAAGAGCAGAGAAAATGGGGGGTGAACACAAATGGGCGAGGAGAATGAAAAAGAGATATTAACAGAGACTTCATCAGGTGTCCAAGTTTGGTCTGTGACACCTGAGGAACCTGTCTCTGAGTTATCACCCATATATGTATCATTAAAGATAGCTCCATCTAACACAAAGGAGAGAGGATGCAAATCCAGTCAAACTGCCAGCCCACAGAGCTCCCAGGCCCCCCTGACAGTGTCTTTATGCCTGGGGTCAGGGTAGACATAGGAGTAAGGTTTTGTAGAGACAAGGTGTCTCCAGGCTGCCAGGGAGGAAGCCTGCAGGTGTCCATCATAATCCATAGTAAAGTGGAGCATACTTCCATGAGTGAGCGGGAGGCATTGTTCCCATGGAGTAGGAAAGCACAATGTGGTGGGAAGTTTATAGATGGGCAGACACCGGGTCCATGAAGTATGCCTGACCCTTGGGGGAGAAGGGGTGGTGGCCCCAGGGGGCACAAAGGACACTGTAGTCTCAGAAGTGTCTTTTACTAAAGGAGACCGTATTTTGAGGCCCCATAAGGAGCCCTGGCTTTGGTTTCCATGCAAGTTGCCTGTTGTGATGTTAAAGAGGGAGTGACAGTGAGAGACATTAGGGGAGGAGGGGTTAAGGACTGGGCTGAAGCAGAGTAACCCTGCAAGGGGCCATGTGCCATTTATGGGAACGGACATGTGAATCAATTACATAGTGGGGAGACCGAGGGATTCATTAGTAGTAAAGAGAACTGGGAAAGCGGGTGACTTTTCATCTGCAGGGAGGATCAGAGGTGGTAAGGGGACCAGTACCCAGGGATCTGAAGCCTGGGGAGAAGCACAGCCAAAGGACAAAAGGGTGCCAAAGATAACGAAGCCAGAAAAGGATGTCATGGCTTATCAAACTTGCCGTTGGTCCTGTCTCCAGATGGGTTTCTGTAGCTGGCTGGATGTCTCTCGATGGAATCCAGATGGGTGTTGTAGCATCCTGTGGAAATATACAAGCGTATCCTCATCCTCGTGTCAGGATGGGGGCTGGTTTCTGCCACAGGGATGAAATTGTATCCCTCCACCTAACTAGTGGTAGGAGTGTAGCCTGAGGCAAGAGGGCCAATGTTTGTATGCTGGATTGAGACCCCCGGCTGTCAAACAAGAGGAAATTAAGGTGGAACAAATCCTCAGTAAGAGCCAGGTGAGGGTTGCATTTGGTCTCAGCCAAGGGGCTTTTAGCCAGGAGGGACTTAAGTGTCCTGTTGGCCCTTTTGACAATGGTTTGTCCTTGTGGGTTATAGGGAATACCAAAGGTACGTTTGATTCCCCAGCAGGAAACAAATTTGTTGAATTCTTGAGAGGAATAAGCAGGCTCATTATCAGTCTTAAGTGCCCAGGGTACACCCTAGATTAACATGGCAGACTTTATAGCTTTAATGGCATGTATGGTCTTTCCCCTGAGAGAGCTAAAGCATAAATAAGGGAAGAGCATGTGTCAACTATAACATGAATGAATCTCAATTTCCCAAAAGGGGGGGTAGTGAGTCACATACATTTGCCAAATGGTGTTGGGTATCAAACCATGGGGATTCACTCCTCCCCTGTTAAGGGGCTCGAGAGGCATAAGTGGGGCACAGGTAGCACATGAGCAGACAAGGTGCTTGCATTGGGATACGGGGATTTCTAGGAGGAGTTTATGAATACTCTGAGGGGACAGGTGGAATTGTTGATGTAAAGCTCTTGCTTGTTCTAATGGGCTAGACTGGGCTATCATAATCAGGGCATCTGTGGTGGCATTCCCCTGAGCTAGGATACCAGGGAGTGTGGTATGTGAGCTGATTTTTTGAGTGGAGAACTTGCTCAAAATATGGGGAGTCAGGTCCTGATTAGTTGGCGGCTTTGTGGATGAGTGCAAGGTCCATGAGAGGGGTGGGCACCCATGGCTGTTGTGCAGCATTGGTGCCAACATTAACTGGAAAGGCAGACATGGGCTGGCAAGGGGCAGTAAGGGGTGGGTGGGCTATGCAGAAGGTGAAGGGCAGGCCAAGCAGAAAGAGCCATAGGTAGAGGTGCAGAACATTCATGAAGGTGGCCTGGTGTGGGTCTCTCAGCATGGCCCACACCCCCTGCCAGAGGACCCCATCCCCACCTAGCACAGCCTCTGTCACCACTGTGTTCTGCACCCCGGACCCAGCTCGGCCTCGTCGCCAGTGCTGCTGCTGCTTGTCTAGCTCCCACCCAAGCTCTGGGAGAGCTGTTGCTAAGGGATGAGGAGGCGGTGAGCCGGGAGGAGGAGACAACAAGCTGGGAGGCTTTAAGACTGGCAATAATGGCTAGAGGCTATGGAGGGGAAAGGGGAGCACAATAGCGTTGTGTTCTCTATTGAAGGTTTTTCGAGCTCACCTCAAAAGTAAAAGGCAAGGTTGACTACCAAGAGGCACAAATGAAGCAAACAAGGACTGTGAGCCACTCGGACATAAACCTCCCCAACATGAATAGGTATATAGGATCCCAATGTCTTGTGCTTAGTGAGGGACTACTGGAGGCTGTGACACCTTCAGCCATATGCTCATACGGTGTCTCTGGGACAGGCAACAGGATGACCTGAAGCCTGGGCTCTGAGTTCGGGGTGGAATGGCCCTTATGTGAACTCACCAGGATGAGCTGAGAAGGGAAAGGTGCTGATGTGGGCTTTGGGACCATGTGGCTTAGTGTGCCTCCCTGATTTAACAAGGGGGGGGGAACTTGTTCGGGTGCCAGCTCTTGCATGTTTCCCCAGCCCACGAGGGACTGCAGGGAACTAGGGTTCTGGCTGAGGTGGGAGTGAATGGTGCAGAATCAACACACAAACTCCAGCATTCGGGTGAGAGCAGGCACTAGGCGAGGTGCTGCAGACTCATTTATTACTGGGAAGTGCAAGCCTTATATACCTCTCCCCTTGCCGACTCCGGGAGTCGGGTGGAAGCAGGCACTAGGCGAGGTGCTGCAGACTTGTTTATTGCTAGGAAGTGCAAGCCTTATATACCTCTCCCCCTCTCCCCAGTGTCCCATAAAATGGTGTGTCACTTCCTGATAGATCCCCTCATCTTGGCAGGTTGTAGGTTGGCTATTTTGCGGAAGCGTGGGCTGTGATCTCAAAGCGGAAGCTGTGTTCTCTTAGTGCAGCCTGTGCTTAAGCCTGACACTGCCTCTTCTACAACTATGTAAGCTGCTAAGGAAGAATATTAATCAATGCTCTAACCTCAGCTTCAAAGCCTAATAACCACAACAATGACCAGCCCAACAAACTATATGAGTACAGTAGTGGCACTTTTATCTTGGGTGTAATCAATAGCTATCTAATTGGACTTAAAATCCTCTCACAGTAGGAATGAACTCATGGGAGAAAATCCTATCTCCATCATATCTCTAGAAAAATGAAATTTATCATATGCTAAATATGGATGCTTATATTTACAGACAAATATGCCATACATGACTCATCGAAGAAAGCTCTTTTTGCAACAGATGGAGGTGATCACAGAGTTCTACAATTGGTCACATATGCAGAGTGTGTGTCTAAGAGATGCTCAGCCCCAAGTGAACCTCTACATCTAAGGCTCTTGGAACACAGCAGAAGAGGGGATGGAAAGAATACTAATGCATCCCTCAACTCTTACCAGTGAAACTTCCTCATGCCACAGAGTATGATGCACACAGAAAGCTGCAACTGGCCAAGATGTAGAGAATAAGAAACTTCAGAGTATGTGTCTCTTGATGAGACTCATATATTAGAACTCACCCATCTGTGATTCAGGGACCATTGTATAAGAGGGAGTGGAAAGATTTTAAGAGCCAGGGTCAGTACATGAGCATAAGGAAGCAGACTTTCAGGCCTCTGGGAATTTGCTCGAATGAACTTGCCGAAATGCTGACAGCATGCACATTACTAATGCTGAATCAATCAGACAGAAAATCAGCGTAGAACTGGGAAAATTGGCAGCAGGCGTCAACCTTAGTGGAGGAGCTATTGGCAACTGATTTTGCAGGCTGAGGGAGAGTTAATATTCTTTAAGGGAATGAATCTAGATAAGCTGACTAGACTCCAGTGGATGAACTTGCATAGAGGGATGTCTGGGTATAAAAACTTTACCACCTAGATCTTAACATATATGACAGAATGCATGAAATCTGGTGAGAGGGGATGTGGGGGGTGTAGATGGGGGAGGGGACTAAATATGATTAAGATTTGCTGTGTGAAATGCACAAAACCTCAATAAAAATGTTCACGAAAGGAAGAAAAGATTGCTATGGTTTGGAAGATAATGATACAACTTTTTTTCTGGCTCTGTAGTACATGAAATCAGAAGAATCCACCCCACCCCCAACAATCCAGGCTATTGCCATTGCTCTTGGTTACACAACCAGAACTTGCTGGTAAGACTCTATTGCTGAAGATATCACACAGATTGTTCAGAGAACATGGAGAAATCAAATTAGTATTTCCAGAAGCTTCCCTGATGCCAGTTTGTTCTCATAGTATGGGGGGGGGTGCGATTTGGGCTGCTGGGGAAAAAGTCATTATTAGCCTTACCCAAATGTGGGTCCTGTGAATGCAATAATGACTGCTGTGGCAAGATATGCCCATGAATGCAACAGTAGCCTAAATGCTATGGGGGTAACCAAATGCTTTCTGATAGGATTTAAGGCCCACCCCATAGGAGGAAACATGCCTGGTATTGAAAGTCTGGCCAAGAACCCACTGTTGGGAAGCTCACAAGACCCCAGGGTGAACCTACTGCTATTATTTTACTAAATGGACATAGTATCAAACTGCCCTGTAAATTCATATTTCTGTCCCCATAAATTAGTTTAGATCTCATCAGAGAAATTTCTGTATGCAGTGGATGGCAGTTAAGGCAGAAAATCACATCTGGTCAAAGTACAGAGCATAAGTGACTATGGAGTGCTCAGCCACACTTGGTACATTTATATTGCATCCTCTTCTTATAGCTCAGGGACCATTGTGGAAGATGGGGTGGAAAGATTGTAAGAGGTAAAAGCCAGGATTAACCAGAGAAAAACAGTGTCTTCTGGACATGACAGGACCAGAAGCTGCCCTATTACTGGTGAGCTCTCATAGTCCTGGAGGCGCTGTAGGCTGATTGGGTAAAAAAAGTCATCAACAATCTCACCCAGCTATGTGCCACGTCAACTGCAGTAATGACCAGTGTGACAAGATAAGTAAACAGTTCTTTATCCTTCAAATACATCCAAAGAAAAAAAGTTCACATTTTTGTAATATTTAAGAAATGGATATGAAAGCCAAGTGTGATGGTGCATGTGTTTAGTACCAGCACTTGGGAGGCACAGGCAGCCTCTGTGAGATAGGGGCCACCCTAGTTCACATAGTGAGTTCCATGCCAGGTCCACATAGTGAGTTCCATGACAGCTGGGATTACAGGGAGACCCTGTCTCAAATACACCAGAGACGAGAGAGAGAGAGAGAGAGAGAGAGAGAGAGAGAGAGAGAGAGATATTGATTATAGATAGTGCCTAACAACAATAATAATCTGTGGTCCTCAGTAGGAAGGCAGTATAAACAATGCACATTTCTCTAATTCTGAAGTAGACTCTTGGAGTAAGGGTCATACTTTTGGAAATTCTTGCCTAATGTTCCTTTCATTGGTAGGTAAATCAAGATCCCAGATTTTGGGAAGGATTAAAGGTGAGTGCAAAAGCTCTATTTTGGAAACTGCTGTTTCAGATTTCAGAGTGGAGAGAGCAGGATGAAGAAGGCTAAAGGACATCTGTGTCATCCAGAGTGACTATTCCTCCAGATAATATTTTACAAGTTTTCTTTTTTTTCTGTTTTTTTTTTTTGGTGTGTGTGTGTATGTCTGTTACTTCCCTCAGTGTTTCTTTGTTTATTACTATGCTTTCAGTCAAGGTCATTTTAGTCCTAGGAAAGGATCCTCCTAAAGAGACACAAAATGTGGAAAAGAAAAGGAAAGGGATCAGATTTAAGGACAGAGATTTTGTGAGTAAAAGAATTTCACAGGGGCTGGAGAGATGGCTCAGCAGTTAAGAACACTGGTTGTTCTTGTAGAACACTGGTTGTTCTTGCAGAAGACCTGGGTTCGAATCCCAGCACCCACATGGCAGCTAACAACTATCTGTAACTCCAGTGCCAGGGGATCCTACAGCCTCTTCTGACCTCCTCTGACCTCTGCAGGCATTGCACGACATGGGTCCACTTACCTACACGCAGGCAATACACACATACACACAAAATAAAAATAAATAAAATAAAAAAAAATGAATTTCACAAAGAAATAAATAAGCCTCCTCAAAATCCAAGTATGGAACTGAGCACACTAGAAAAACAAAAACAAATTAAAATGGAGACCACAGCTGTTTGAGACTGAAATTACAGCCAGTCGCAGGTGAGTCTCCTTTCGCTCCATTTCAAACTGAGACTGAATGTCACCATTCACGGTTCACAAAGGGGCAAGTGTAGGGTATGTGGAGAGGTATTACAAACAAAAATAATTCCGCAAAATAGTCACACAATGGCAGAAACATGCCACACAAAACAGTAGCAATAAAAATTGCAAAGAAAAGAAGATAAAAGTAGCATCTGGCAAATTTTAGCTTTGGAATCAGGGCAAGAGTTAGGGATGCAATTTCCAATATTTTTGTGAAAATATATATGTATTTGTTTTATGAGATGTTAAAAAAGAGCTAAAAGAGCTAGCATAGCTCATGAAGAATAGTAAAATTGGGCCAGTGATGTGAGCTGGCTCAGCAGTTAAAGGCACTTGCTATAAGCCTGATGACATGAGGTCAATCCCAGGATCCTCACTATGCAAGGCCTGAACCACCACGTTGTCCTCTGATCTCTACGTGATTCATATATGGGCGCATGCGCTTAGTCCTCCCCCTCTGTATCAACACCTTTGCCCTCCCAGCTTCAGGGGCATTGAAGGTCTTGTACCTGACAAACAAGGCAAGAGGACACACTAGGGAAACCCCAGGAAAGGACTTCTATTTTCCCCTCCCTGCTTCTCTCTCCACCTCCCCTCCCTTCCCCTCTAGAACTCCCAGAACACCAAACACAGCAGCAAGTGAAGCCTGCTAGTGCTAGTGTGAGAACGGCACCTTTCCACTCAGTGCAGCTGTGCCAGGAATTCACTCCATAAGATCTTTTTATTTATTTTCATTATGTAATTCCTATTCTTACATACATGTCTCAAGAGGGCTTTGCTGTGTTTGTATATTATTCAGTTAGGTTTTAGGAGTATTGCTTTTCTCCCCAGTTTACCACAAGGCATTCTTTAGTATCCTCCAGCCACATCTCATGCACTCCCTTCTTATTCATGTCTTTTCTTCTTT
This sequence comes from Nannospalax galili, assembly GCF_000622305.1. Taxonomy (NCBI): domain Eukaryota; kingdom Metazoa; phylum Chordata; class Mammalia; order Rodentia; family Spalacidae; genus Nannospalax; species Nannospalax galili. Next base: position 1,674,784 of record NW_008355158.1, read on the forward strand.
CTCTGTCCTTATTCCCCCCTCTTAACATGTCATAATTTTAACAAGCTCTAAAATTTGTGATCATAAAGGTATCCTAACTTTCCCCTTTTGCCTACTTTACCCACTTTGATTTGTTTTGAATTTTCAAAGTAGATATAATAATTACTCATTATTACCCACCTTACTCCCCTTCCCTCCCACTGCTAACCTTATTAACTTAAATTCTTGCATATGCCTTACTATCCTTGGCTGTTTACCTTCAATTGCTACTGAAGGCAAAGGGGCCTCTGCATTGGCTGGTACTGCATTCCCGTAATGGTGATATCAAGAATCTGCAGTTGCTACTGCAATTAATAAATCTTATACCAGCCACCTTGAGCTCCTGGGCTGTGGAACTATTTTCTGAAACATACACTCAACTCTACCACACCTAAATCTCATGTAAAAATTATAAACAGCTCCACAGGAAGAATAGAGCTGATGAAAAAAAGCAAACAAAAGCAAGCAATAACATATGATGGGTAAATTTTGACACAGTGACATAAGAAACAGCAAGAATAAAATCTAAGACAATATAACTCTTTCAAAATTTAATGATCCTACAGTAATAGCAACTAGTGAGAGTGAATTAGAAAATGTCCCAGACAGGCAGCTCAAAAAAGATGTTTATGAGTGTGATCAAGGAAATCAAGGAGGAAAATAAGCTCCTGACTGAGAAAACAGACAGATGACTCACATGAGGAAGGTGAAGCAAGATATGGAAAAAGAATTCAATGGAGAAATACTGAAGAAAACCACATCTGAGGTGTGGAAATGAGGAACATTGGTTAAATTAAAAACTGAGGGGAGTTTTATCAGCAAAATACATGAAGGAGGGGACATAACAGCTCAGCATCAAGTGAAAATAGGGGACTGAACCAGACGAGGAGAGCACAAGGTAATAAGGTAAGAGTGGGGATTCTGAGGGATGCGACACACTCTCAAAAGACAAGAAAATCAACAAGTTCAAGAAAAGAACTAACAGAACCATTGTAGAGTTAAAGGAACATTTTTCTGAAAGTAAATGAAGTTGGCTGAAAGTACAGTCATAAACAGAGCAATTGAGAGAAGCCACAAAGTCACAGGAAAATAAAGAAAAAGGATAAATGTGAGTGGAAGAAAACATGGCTCTGGGAGACACGCCATGGAAGTGAATAGATATGTAAAAACAGCATGTGGAAAAAGTTCGTAACGACAAAAAGTCCTTTTCTTGTTTCTTTAGTCACATCTCATATACTCTCCTTCAGATCCCACTAAGTTGATAACAGAAATTCAACATTATAGTACGTATTAAAAGAACCAAAATGTTAACATGGTGATTTCTTTGAAACCATATGATCAGGCAGCCTAAGACTTAAACACACTTCATGCAATGTTCAGAGAAGAGAGAGGACAGTCTAAGAATCTCATGACTAAGTGTTTTCTCCCACCACATAAATTTTCTAATTTATAAAAAGCAAAGAAGGAAAATATTTCCATTTTGAGTTCTTATTGAAATGTGTATAACTTAGCAGCATAGTAGAATCAAACATGGAATGAAGCTAATGAAAGTGAAGAGATCAGGAAAAGTAAAATAAAAAGATAGGCTAGAATTGGTAGCTTTAAATATTTAAGTATAGTCATTCTTATTTTGCTTTGTTTGGACTTCTCTGCATTTCATAGTGATCTCATGTCATTTTTTTTTGTTAACATATATTTTAATTTTAAGACACTAGCAAGGGAAACTAGTTAATAAACTGTCTTCAATTTATGAACAAGGGTACTTGGGCTAGGACTGTAAAGGTGGGGGTGGAGAGGAGTGGATAAACACCCAGGGTTGGGTGTGGTGATGTGGGACACATGGTATGTGGTTGAAAGAGATAGATGGGAAGCTTCTATATTCCTGCCTTGTCCAGTTGGATGGACAAGTAATTATGATATAAGGTACCAGAAGAAAACCAAAGTTATGAAGATTAGCTTAGGTAAATGCAGCATTTGTCTGCAAATTTGAGATAGTAAATGCCATTGCTTTGCATTGGTAATTACTTCAGAGTACAGAGGCTAGTCTCCAGTAGCCCAGAGCAGAGGGCAATATATTTGGAAATCATACACAGATCATACTTTGAGTTTTGTGGGCTGTAAAAATCTCAGGTTTGTCATTTTGCCCAGAAAGCCTCAATAGACAGTATGTAAATGCATGCATATGAGTATGTTATACTGAAATTTAATTTATGGACATGGGAATATTAATTACACATAATTTTTATATAATGAGATATTATTTTAATATTGGACAAATTAAAAATATGGAAACCATTATTGCATGATGGAGCATATAAAATCAGGCAGTAGTAAACTTTGGCATGTTAGACCATAATTTGTGAACCCATCATCTAGAATATGTACTTTCTAAATCCCTTAGAACAATGGGCAAAATTGTACTCCACATCAATTTAGATGATATATGCTGCAGTCTTTAATTCTTTTTGGTGGAATAATGGAACATTTTAAACAAGAACATCTTTGCAGGGATTTGATGACCATAGAATCTTCACTAAAAGCATGTGACACATCTGCTAGGATTTGACAAGGTCTCTGTCAGCAAACACATCCTCTGGAGATTGTGAAATCACCCTGCTGTCTTCTTGGATAATTTCTGTTTGAATTACTTGAAAATATTTTTTGTTGAGAATTTTGGTTTAATGAAGTAATGTATTTCTATTTCTTGCCGTATGGTTTATTTCTCAAATTTGAAGATAATTTTCACCTCTACATCCAAATGCATTTCTTAATGCATTTCCTCAGTGTTATTAACATATACTAATTATAGAAACAATAGATTTCATTATGATTCTATATGTGATATATCAATATACTTCAATGTCAGCACCTACCTTCCACCACCTTTCCTGTCCTCCCCCAATTGTCTTCCTTTTCACAAATAGTCTCCTATTTTTCTTTCTTTAAAAATCATTTAGGCTAAATCTGAGAGAAATGTGCATTTTTTGCCCTTTCTGAGTATCATTTACTCTATTTAACAAGCTGATAAATTCCATCCATTTTCCTGTCAATGGCATGGTATATAATTCTTCATTCTTCACTTCTAGTTTCTCTCTGGTGAATTCTAACTTTAATGTGTGGAATATATTGTTCAGTGAGCAAAATATATGTGAGGTTTTTATTCCACTAGAAACTAAAAATTGCTTTGAAATTTTTGGTCTCTAGATGTTTATGAACTCTTTTTTTCTTGCCTGTTCAATTTCATATTTTTAACATTATTGATAGCATGAGGATATACCAGAGAATTTACAGTAAGTAGGTATTTTTTTATTATTAGACTTCATTACTCCATATATGTAAAATATATTGTGGCTCGAGAGAGTGATATATTTAGTTTACTAGGGGAAATATCAATATCAACTCTTCTAATTAAATGATATATGGCGTTTACGTGTAGCAGATTCATAATCCCTTAAAAACACTGCGTGTGAAACCATAAATAAAGATTCTTAAACAACCACACAGTAATGTTCCTAGAAAAGTAATTGGCAGTGCTAACAACTTTTAAGACTCTAATATGATGGTTTCTGGAATTCACATGGAGGAAGCAAAGAAATGATTCCTGCAAGTTGTCTTCTGACCTCCATGTTCACTCCACACACATTCACACACTTGCACACAAAGTAATTAAGAATCGATATTTGTATAGAAAGAGAGATTTGTTTTTAAAGAACATGGCATGAATAAGACACATAAAAATCATTCAGACAATGATATTTTATAAGTCTCTATTACTAGAAAATAGCCAATTATACATTCTAAAATGTTAATCATTATCTTTAAACCATAAACTTACTAAATCACACACATATTTTTAGACTTAGGCCAGATTAATTCCATTATCTTTAAGTACATGTGTCTTCCTCAATTAGAATCATTTTGAATCCTAAAAGTGCCATTGCATTTTGATCTTTGAAGAAATTCATATCAGGACCTTAGTCCCATCAAACAACACTGAACCAGAGAAGATGTGTTCTAATGGGAAATAAAGAAGCTGTAAGCATAAATTGGAGCTATCCAATTCTGTCTAACGTCCTGGCTGCAGTGCTGAATTTGATAGCTACCATTTAGCACTTAAAAGGAAAACACACACATGCACAGAAGGACATATGTACTCAATTTTACCTTTCTTAACAAAATTCTAGGGGAAAGATATTGAAGTGCTTTTCCTATGTGATGTTATCCATCAGGGCACTGGGTTAGTAAATAACATAAACAAAGAATTCAGTTGGTTCAACAAAACTGTGCATCTGAGAAATCCTATCTATCTGCCATTTTTCCCTTTTTCCCTTGGCAGTAATTTCAGTTCTCAGCTCAACCACTTGAGAAACTCATACCCTAAAGCATGTTGTAGTTGAAATTATGTGTAGGCTTTTTATTGTCTTCTGAATTATAAGCAACAATGTCAGACAGGCGATACCTCCGAGTTGTTGGCCAGGGTGGCCAAAGGGATTCCCAGATAGTAACCCAGCATAGAACTGGGAAAATGAACAGCAGACCTCAATCTTATCTAAAGGAATATTGGCAACTGATTGCTGCTAGATGAGGAACAGCTGATCCTCCTAAAACAAAGACCTCTAGATAGGCTGACTAGATTCACCAGAAGGGCAAGTAATGGGGAATGGCTGGGAGTGCTGACAACACAATAGACAGTAGCAGGGATATCAGAGTATAAGGGCTCTAGTCAGGGGGACGGAGGCTATGGGAGGGTGCTATCTGGGAAATGGGTGTAAAAATAAATAAATTAATTTAAAAAAGTGTTAACTGTAATGCTCATTCCACAGCTAATATAGAAAAATATAAAAAGTAATACAAATTATTTATCATTTATAACAGAAATAACAACTTATAATCACGCACACATTTTACCTATGTAGTTGAATACTATTGTATTGAAGCAAACTATCAATGGCAAAATCTGAATTACTCTATTTTGCATGACATTACTTGTCTAGACTCTCAAGGACAAGGCTTGAAGCAGTGCTTCCCATTTCCTGGATCTGAGCTATAGTTATTGTCCCTGGAGGGTGAAGTCAGATGGACCTGTGAACATGGTGCAACTCTCTTTAGTTCTAAATCTGGCATACTAGGCCTATACTAAGAACTATTTTTATTTGAAATATTGTACCATATGTGCAAAACAAGATATATAAAACATGAATTAAACAATATATTCTTTCTCATATATTTTCCTGTTCGCACACTTTCTTTTTCAAAGTGTTGTCTAAATATCCATTTATGCTTCAAACATCATTGTTCACTTAGCATCTATTGTTACATTCTGTTTTGCTGATTCCATTTCAGTTTATGCATATTGATATAATTATGGAAAGGTTAGAATTTGCTAATTAGGCAGTTTCTATCATGTGTTGGTATTATCTCTACAAATATTGTATTGTTGTAATCTACAAGTATTGACATTGTTTCAATCAGCACCAATCATATAAAATAAAGATATCCCAGGGCTCAGTCTTCTCACAATTGTTTTCTGGCTCAAGCCTTTGATCATGTCATTGTTGTTGTCATCCCAGTGCTAAGTCTTCTTGCCTAACATTCTGCTCTCTGGGTCAAACCCTCCATTATCTCAGAACCACCAGTGTTCTTTCTACCTCTTCTCATAAGGCCATGGATTCTAATGGACTAGTAGCCTATCCTTATGATTTGACGTTAAAGGCCATTTGACGTTAAAGTCTCCAACTCCCCATCTCTAAATGAAAAGAGTTAGACCTTCACCTATGAATTTTGGCAGGACATAATTCATTCCATAACATATAGATAATTTAATAAAAATACATACTGATGTCTTGAAAATGACAGCCCCAAGGCCTTAGACTCTACTCTGTAAAAGATGGGGTCAAGGCTCTATCAGTTAGTGTCAAGAGCAAAGTTTAGTAGCTGACAAGTGTCTGTGGTTCTATGTACATGAATATCATCAACCCATCAGGCCTTCAAAAATTTGAGAATGTATAGATCATTTCTCTGTTGTCTGGAAGTATGTATAGAGATGAATGAAGTTTGCATGCAAGGGTCATATTCTTAAGTGAGAGTCAAGAGCTTTGATCATGCTAAAATATACTCATAATTTTCAAAATTATAATTATTCGATATTTTTTTCTGTCACTGATTCAGATTTTTATATTTGCACATAAGGGAAATTTATGGTGCTTTTGTTTTTATAAAAATAAATTTCATAGTGAATATATTGAGTTGTACATTCCCTGAAAATCATCCATACCCGCCTGTGTTTACTCACAATTGCAAAACACAAGAATATTAGTGTATAGATATCATTTAATCCTTCACTTAAGAGAAAGTTTTGAATGTTTTCTGTCATAACAAACCATAGATATCATTTGGAGACACTTTATTTTTGCATGTTTCACATAGTATTTCTTTAGACTATATTTCACCTCAAAACTTAATGATTATTTTGGTTATACATAATTTTGCTTGAGATATGGAAGTTTAGAGAGTTGGAGGATAATTTTATTATTCAAATGTTTATAAAGAATCCTATAAACAAATGAACTGTATTATCTCCTGTATATTGAAAATAACACAGTATATGATTGCATAGATATTTATTGTCACCAGAGACTGCTAAGTTAATTCAGTGTGTTTATACCATAAGAATCATCAGATAAATATTTGAACGAGAAAAATCATACTTTTCAATTCTAGAACCACATAAAGAAGAGGTATTATTGATAGCTGAATTTATTAGTGTAATAAGAATCCACAAAACTCTGTTGTGTACCATAATAAAAAGTCCCTCTCTCTCTCACTCTCTCTCTCTCTCTCTCTCTCTCATTTTGGAGACACAATCTTGCTATGTAGCTAATACTATCCTTTAAATGATTATTCTAGTATTGAGATTATAATTGTGTATTCTGATGTACAGCTAGCTTGTTTCCTTCCTTCCTTCCTTCCTTCCTTCATTCCTTCCATCTCTCTTTCCTTCCTTCTTTCTCTCTTTCTCTCTCTCTCTTTCCTTTCTTTCTTTCTTTCTTTCTTTCTTTCTTTCTTTGCTTGGAAATGTCTTCCTTCCTTCGTGTATTTTTTTTAAGACAGGGAAACAGAGTCTCCATGTAGCCACAGCTGGCCTGGAGCTGGCTATGTACAGCAGGCAGGGGCAGCTGTATCTTAGATGGTGGTTTCTACCAGCATCCTTAAGGTTACAAATAGAAGTCCAGTGTTCTTCCTATGTCCCAGAGGAAACTCTTTTCATAGTGACCTCTAAAGTGCAATCATTTATGTACATTTTAGAATTTACTTGTATCATACATAAATTTAATAAATAAATAAATAAATGGCTGGGCATGGTAGTACATGCTCATTTATATATTTTATTATTTATTTATTTACTTATTTATTTATTATTTTCCTTTATAAAAATTACTCTCTCTTCAAGGAAAATATAGCAAAAGTTCTTATAAAACATAGCAGTAAGGTTAAAGCTAAGATCTTGTCACTTGTAAGGTGCTTGGAATTTTTCCATCTTCAGTTAAAGACCAAGAAACTACAAGGAGGTTATTTGTTCAGAAGAAAGGGAGAACAAAGGCAATTGTCCTACCTGAACTGCCCTGTCCAGAAGGGAGTGCAAATAGCATCCACTGGAGTGCTAGGCAAATGTTACCAGGTTTTCCTGTTTTCAGTGAGAGAAGTCCTTTACCAACCCCTAGTTTTTTCTTTGGGAGCTCTTTTCAACCTATTCTTTTCCATATTTCTTGGGCCTTCCTTCTGGGGATACTGTCATTTGTTATCATTTTCTTGGTCTTTTCTAAAGAAAGCATTGGAAAGTATGTGATTCATTGGGAAAAGACCATCTTAAAAAACATTTTTATTGATTCAAGAATTTCATATAATGTATTTGATTATACTCAGACGCCTACCCCCTCTCCATCTCAACTTTGTACTCCCCTCTGACTTCATGCCCTCTATTATTATTTGTCTTTTTTCTAAAGGTCAGTTAAGTCAAATCTGTGTTTCCCAAGTGCTCTTGGGTGTGGATCTATCTCTTGGAGTGTGATCAACTTACCAGGTGTCCCAACAATAAGGAAAATTGACACTCCCTCCTCCTGCCAAAGCTCTTCAGCTAGGGCCGGGATTTCCTGCCCACCTCCCTAATCCATGCTGGACCCCAGGTCCTGTGCATTCTGTCATAAGTGCTGTGGGTTCATATGTGAAGCCACTCTGTGGTGTCCAGACAAGAATTTCCTTGTATTCATGTACCAGTTCTGGCTCTTAGATTGTTTCTGTTGCCTCTTTTGTAATGATATTTGAGTCCTGGGAAGAGAGAGTATGATACAGGGGTCCCATTTAAGGCTGAGCACTCTATAGTCTCCTGTTCTCTTCACTTTAGCCAGGTGTGGGTCTCTGTGTCAATCATCATTTGCTGTAAGAAGAAGCTTCTCTGGTGAGAGCTGAGAGATGCACTAATCTATGGGTACAACACTAAATCATTAGGATTCAGTCTAGTATTATGACTGTTTAGCAGAATGATAGTAGAGGTTCTCCCCTATAGAAAATGACCATCTTTTAAGCCTCTTTCTGTTTTTAGAACTTTTGTAATTCCTCTTGTTTTCTTTTACCTGGTCTACTTGTTTTACAAAACATGTTGCATATCTTTGATGCATTTATTTGTATTTCACTTTATTTGTCTAAGGTTATTTTTAAAATTATTATTTTTTGACCTGCCCTTCTCTCTAGATTTAACAGTAATTTGGATGTACTTGATGTGCTGAGAAATGCTTTAAGCTTAGAAACTCCTTGATTCAGCTAAGGGAATTTGCTTTAAAAAAGTAATTATTTCATGGTTCTAAATAAGCATTATGGATACACCCATGATTTCATCTCTAACTCAGAACCAGCTTTATTGTTCTACCTTTTTGTGCTGTCTCCTTGTCCCCTGACCACTGCTTGCTAACAGGTCACTCCCCTCCTGAGCTCATCTGCTGTGATCTAACGTCTTTGATAGAAGCTAGTTCGCACTTTCAAGATTATGCCTCAATACTTCCTAGCTCAACAGTGCCAATTCAATAGATAGATTTTGTTTTCCTTTTCTACATCACCACTAGAGTCAATTTTACCAAATGTTTGCCACTCCATTACCCAGATCATTGTTCTTAAGTTCATTTAGCAATTTCCCGTCCTGCTGCCGCCAGCTCCAAATCATCGCCACGTATTTCAAGTTTTAATGATGACAGCTCCAGACTTCTGGGACCAATTTTGTGTTAATCAGTTTTTGTTGCATAACAAACAACCACAAAGTCTCTGTGACACACAGAAATAAGCACTTATTTCTTATTCATACATCTGTGGTTCAGCTGGGGTGTATGAGTTTCAAACTGTGGAGATGACTGCCTTGGCTTCAAGTCTGTGTTTGGGCTTATATCTGCTCAAGTGAGCTCCTTCTGGAGTTAGCAGTGTGGAGACAGATGCAGTCTGGAGGGAGTTCTTTGAAAGGAATATCAGAACTCAAGAATACTGGCCCCAAAGCATGTGTTTTTTTTTTTTTTAGTTTTGTTTTATGTATATTTGTGTATTGCCTTGCATGTATGTGAGTGCACCCATGTCGTGCAATGCTGTGGAGGTCAGAAGAGGACTTTGGATTCCCCTGGAGCTGGAGTTAAGGATGGTTTATAGCTGCCATGTGGGTGCTGGGAATCAAACCCCGGTCCTCTGCAAGA
>NW_008355158.1:1684647-1706886 GCF_000622305.1 Nannospalax galili
ACGATTAAGTCCCAATATATTCTTTTTAATATTTTATTTGTTTTTATTTTATGTGTATGAGTGTATTGCCTTGCATGTATGTGAGTGCACCCATGTCGTGCAATGCTGTGGAGGTCAGAAGAGGACTTTGGATTCCCCTGTAACTGGAGTTAGGAACGGTTTGTAGCTGCCATGTAGGTGCTGGGAAGTGAACCCGGGTCTTGTGCAAGAGCAGTCAGTGCTCTCAACAGCTGAGCCATCTCTCCAGCCCCTGCATGTGTGTATTTGAAGCCTTCTCAAGTTCACTAACACCCCCATTGCACAAAGAAAGTCACATGATCAACTTTACTATCAATGGGGCAGAGATATTTCCTCAGAGAGATCAAGATTTGAATGGAATGAGTGACTACTTGCTAAGCAATGCCCTTAAGCACACAAGCAAAAGCTATGAGGAAGTTAATGACCGCAAGGCCCCACCATGAAACCAAGGGTGGGCTTCTGGCTCTCACTACATTCCAACCCTAAAACCCAACAGAGGCTGGAGAGAAATATATGACTTTTCACACCAAAGATAGACTGTGAGAACATTTAGGAAAGTGAAAGACGGTTGTATCCTGCCTGGTGTTTGAGTAGAAGAGAAAGGGAATCATTGACAGTTCTGAGTAAAAAGAGATGAACACCAGGAGAGATCAAGCAAGGGAGAGAGATTTTTAAGTCTACATTTTTTTCTCCTTTAGCTACTTGCCTTAATATGAAGAGAAACAACATTAATCACTGCAGCATACTAGAGTGATATCAAGATACCACTTAACTACAAACCTTAGCTAGTGCAGTCAGTAAATAATACTATGTAGTATTAAGTAATGAAATTAAGCTCTGTGTGTCTGTCACAGATGTGCACACAAATATGGACCTGTATGCTCAAGACATAGGAAAATGGGAAGATGGGGACTAGGGTCTAGGTTGAAAAGGGAATAATACGAGATAAAACAAGACTCTGGCACAATCCAATCTTAATAAAAGTCTATTTAATTTGATCTATTCCAGAGGCTCTGTGACCATTTGAAAATATTGAGTTTAGAAACAAGCAGAAATATGCAGAGTCATTGAGACAAGGTCCCAGAAACCATGCATTTATAGGTAACAGAGGTAACAGAGGGAAGCAAGAGAAACCATCAGCAGCACAAATACTTTAGTACTTATTAGTACTTATTTACGACAAAGAATGAGCTTTCAGCATAGGAAGTGGTCTTCATCAGATGTCATCTGAAAAATGCCAAGCTGGGGAAAATGAGAAAGGGATTTGAGAAACAATTCTGAACAGTTTTAATGGTTAGAAATGATTCTTTGGGACAGGCAGGATGTTGTCGTAATGCCTGTAATGCTAGCACTCAAGGGTTTTAGGAGAATCAGATGTTCAAGGTCATTTTAGGCTACTCAATAAGTTCAAGTGCAGCTTAGGCTGTGTGAGGCTCTATGAAACACACACACACACAAAAACACACACTGTGTGTGTGTTTGTGTGTGTGTGTGTATGAATGTATACACATAATGACATAGTTATAAACTGGGCACAAAATATCATAACATTTACTGATATATAAGGAAGCTTTATTAGAAAGTATTTTAATACAGGGCTGCTAGATGGCTTAACAGAAAATGGTGCTTGCTGCAAAGCCCAATGACCTTCGTTCAATACCCAGGACCCAAACAGTGAAAGAACTAATTCCAGCAAGTTGTCCTCTGACCTCCATGCATCTGCCTTGGCATGTGTGTCTCCCACCACATGTGTGTGCATGCACAAACTGAAAAAACATAAATTAGTGAGATTTTAAAAAGAAAGGTTTTTCTTTCTTTTCTCTTCTTTCTTTCTTTCTTTCTTTCTTTCTTTCTTTCTTTCTTTCTTTCTTTCTTTCTTTCCTCCCCCCTCCCCATCTCTCCTCCTCCTCCTCCTCCTCCTCCTCCTCCTCCTTCCTCCTCCTCCCCCCCTCCTCCGGGGTCCTCCTCCTTCTCTCCCTCCTCCTGTCTTCCTCCGCCTTCTCCTCTTTGTCCTCCTTCTCCCATGCCTGCTCCTTCTCCCCCCACCTCCTCCTCCTCCTCCTCCTTAACACCAGATCTGTACACAAGTGTGGTTTGGATCTTAACTGACCTCCAAAGGCTCAGGTATTGTTCCCAAGCTAATACAGCTACTGGGAAGGGGCGGAGAGTTCAGGAGATAAGGCCTAGAGGGATGCTTCTAACTGTGATGTGGTGACATGGGTGCTCCTTCCTCCTCCTCCTCCTCCTCCTTCCTCCTCCTCTGTCTTTTTGAGACAGGATCTCCTTTATAGTCATAGCTGGCCTGGGACTTGCTATGTGGACCTGGCTGTCTTCTATCTCACAGAGATCTGCCTGCCTCTGCCTCTGGAGTACTGGAACTAAAGGCATGCACCACCACATCTGGCAAAGAAAAAAAGAAAGTATTTCAATACTATTTGTTTAGATGGAATCTTATCTCTTTACTTGATGAGAAACATGAGAAAGATTTACTGCATTCTCTGTAGTTACAGCCAACCCTGGGGGTTTCTGGGGATTTCCTGACAGAATTCAAAAGAGGAGCTCTGCTGAATAGAAGACAGAACAGAATAAGGAAGGAAGGGTGGGGAAATCAATGTACTTATGAAATGAATAGCTGATTCTTGAAAGAATTCAAGTAGAACTATGACTATGGCAAAAATGCAATCATATCAAATTGATTTGCTATGCCTGACCTCATTGTATAACAAGATACCATAAACTGAAAGGGAATGACTTTACAAAGGAGGTGGGTCCACCATAAAGCAAACTTTCAGTCCTGACAAATCCAGTTTCCCTGCCTTTCTTCTGCTTTCTCCTGTCCCCAAAGCCATCAGAGTCTCATACGTGCCTATTGGCAAACCTGAAGATTTCATCTCTACAAATCTTTCACATAATTGAGAAGAAAGCATCTGTGTTTGTTGACGTTTATGTCATTTTTGTACAATCTTGGGGAGTTTGTTTTCTTAACTCAGAAGGTGATAGGAATTAATATCAGAGCTCCCATTAAATAATAATGAGGAAAGCAGCATTTCTCCTCTTCTTAAGTTAGAAATTATAAAATGCCAGAGGGAAGAAATGTTCTTCCTCTTGGGTCTTTTTCTTTACAATTTATACTATTTGGTTTACCAAATTAAATTCCTGGACCTATGTAACATTGCTTAGAAACTATAAATGGAAGTAGTAGTAGTGGAGTGGCTCATCCTAATTGTCAAAGAATTTCCATTCATTCACCATAAAAAGTGAGTAAACCTTTGTAATCACATAGAAATATTGCTGATTCTTACTCTCATAAAAATTTGAAAATTTTGACTCTCAACTAAATTAGAAAGAAAAGGAAGCAATACCCTTTGATTTATTAAAGTGAGCAGTGACAGAACAGAGTGACAGTTGGTGTAGAGCCGAGATTTGTCTTTAGGGAAGTGATACAGCAGGTTCCTAGAGGCTCAGCCTCCCTACATCACATACAGCATAACCCTGTGACGTGTGCAACAGTTTGCAAGCAGTATTGTGGATTTTGTTCTCCTTTCTTACCCTGTCTTGCCTATTTATTTCTTTTCTGTGCCTACCTTAGAAATATAAAGTGGTGTAATGCGCTCAGTCAAGATTTATAATATCATATGTTGAGTTGGCGAGACCAACAGAAAAAGTGATTTCCTGAGTTATGACTTTTCTTCACCCCAATTTACTCTCTGTCCTGCACCTGTGCCGATTGGTTAACATCCTTGAGCAAAAATGGCTGGTCACCCCTCATGTATAATTCATGTAATCAAAACTTTGTAATTGCCCATAATTTTTAGTCTTGCTTCCTTTGTGCCCAAATGGGCTTCTTGAAGCTGTCAAGACTTTCTGCAAATGAGCTTACGCGATGACCATGAAGTGAAGCACTAATGAAGCTGTCTGAATGGTTCTAGAGAGAGTAGTTTAATCACACAGTGCCCCTGATTGGGATTGGATAACAAGTATTCCCAAACACAGCAAGAGACTCAACCACAATTTAAAAAAAGAAATAAACAAAACTAAACAATAAAAACAGCTTCCTCCATATTAAGCCTGATCCTTCTAGAGGTTATTGGAAAAAAAATGAGCATAAAGAGATTTTAATCAGGATAAAATATTAGTGTTTTAGAAAAGTGTGGGTTTGGTATCAAACAAAGTTTCTAAATGTAGCATTAAATTTAGTAATTATTTAATTATATCTGAATTAGTAAAAGGGATTCCTGTGAAGTGCTGGGACTTACAGAGCATTTGATCTTAAATATTCACATGTCTGTGAGGAGCTTCATGAAATCAGCCCATACTAATGTGAAACATTTTCCCATTGCCATTTTAGATACATGATTTCATAATTTATTGTTTTGTGGGCCAATCATAGCAAGGGACACTGGAAACATTATACAATGCTGCATGGTTTCCATGGATTGAAATAGATTTACTTACAAATTTGATTTTTTTTTCAGCACGAAAATTTTCTGACATACTTAGGCAGTTCTCATCACTTGAAATACAACACTGTCATGTCTTCCTGGTTATTGCTCCTAATTAGAAGACTGATATTCTATTTCTTTTATTGTTGGATTTGGGTAATACATGGTAGTGTGTTCAAAGTAGAACTACAGCCAAAGATATAGTTTGCCACATTACTTTGGCATTGATGCAACTACATCTTATGGTTTGGAAGAACCCAGTAAGACATACAAGTACAGAGAGGGCGGGTTCTGACCTCCATCCTGTAGCAGCTCTGATCTCAGCAGACTGCCATAGAGTGCTGAGTTCTGGCCTCCCTCTGGCCTCTCTCTGACAGAGGGGCTGAGAATGCAGGGGGCTGCCTGAGAGCCCCTGATCCTGTTTCCACGTGGTGAAGCCTTTGGGAGGGAACCGACACTGATTCTAATCACTCCAACAGCTATCAAAATACCTAAAGCAAATCTTGAATCCATCACTCTAGAGTTCAGCATTGGAAAACAAAAGAAAAATGAGGAGGAACCCAATAGAGGGATGCTTTTGGAAGCCGTTGTCAAGAAATTCCAATGGACTCTCACATATGAACATTTGAAAATTGCCCTGTTCTTTTTTCTAGTTCCCTGCCTAGAACTTGTAATGCTAATTACTCTTGCCTTTACTCCTTCTTCACATCTCCCATTTATGATTCAAGGACTTTCTTTTCCTCCTTGAGATAAGAGTTATGCAATTTGGGAGTCTTTTAGATAGACCCACTGAAAGGGTACTCCAATGGCCTCACCCTGTGTCCCTGTTCAGTATGGAAGAAGCCAGAGCAGTCTGTGACCCGATTCCCTATTGGCAATTTGGGTAACCTCTTCAGAAGATGGTGTGATAAGAATAGGAGGTAGGAATTGGCTAGGCAGTTAGGGTAAAAAAAAACCCTAAAGAAATATAGCCAGTTTCTTGGCTAAAAGTCAAAATGTCCTTGGGCCTCTTAGCAACATACTCTGTTCCAAGGCCAAAAATGACAAAAGTATTTGGGAGCTTTTACCTAATCCCTAAAAGATTTTAGGGGTTACCTCTTCAGAGGAGTAATGTTAAAGGAGCAAAAAAGTACCATTTAAGAAAGATGGAGGGGGGGGTGTGGGCATGGATTTGATCAAAACACCTTATGTGCATATGTGAAATTCTCAATAAATTATTTATTTTAAGAAAAAGTACATACAGGTACTGTGTGGTACTTTTAAATGTCAGTTAAGGCCAATTGACTTTATCAATGAGAATGTGCTGAAAACATGCCATATGCAAGATGCTGAAACAGGTATTTAAAGTTATACAAGCATCAAATGGTTAAAATCCTGCTGTAAAATACCTAAAAGGACAGAAGACTTTGGTACAAATAAAGATATGAGATGTCCTATTAGATGTGGGGAAAAAAAGTTGCTAAAATACAAAAGAATATGAGAAATCATGTTTGGCATCAAGGTCCTAGAATGTTCCATCTCTCTCTTGTGGTCATTGTATCCATTGAACTTTCGGAGATCAAATGGTTAAAATCCTGCTGTAAAATACCTAAAAGGACAGAAGACTTTGGTACAAATAAAGATATGAGATGTCCTATTAGATGTGGGGAAAAAAAGTTGCTAAAATACAAAAGAATATGAGAAATCATGTTTGGCATCAAGGTCCTAGAATGTTCCATCTCTCTCTTGTGGTCATTGTATCCATTGAACTTTCGGAGGTTTAGTTCTTCCTTTGATCACAGAGTGATTATACACATTCTAAGTTTAATAACACAAAATACCAATGTCCAAAGACAAAATATTTTGTGATGAGTGAGTAAATTGTTTTGAATTAAAATATTTTTCTTTTGCCAGAAACAGCTGATCTGATCTCTACAAGCTTCTTTTGAGGAATCTAACTTTATGTCCACATAACAGATGAGGCTGAAGAGGGTCCATATGGGCGTTCTATCTGTTCAGTGGTCTGGCTCTAGAAGGAAGAGAACCTCCATGAGTTTAGAGCCACCATAGGCCACTGCAATTTGGGCATGCAATCACTTTTGCCATATTTTCAAAAAAATCTAGATTTCCTTATGATACCAGAATTAAAGAAAGAATAAGAAAAGAATAACCAGATAAACAACCACTTGTATCCATTACAGTAGAGTAGTACAGTAAAGGAGGTTCAAGGCTTACATGGAGTTTTGTAATTTATTTTAGTATTGGGGATGCAAAGGTTAAAATGCTCACCACTGAAGCTTGGCTGAAGTCTGATCAAGGATGGACCCTGTATGGAACAAAGGTCATCAAATCATCTGGTAGAAAAGTTAGAATTAAGAAGGTTGTAAGGGTACTGAGAAGAACTTTTCTAGCGAGTAAATGAAAGCTGTGCAATTTAACTAAGTGTTGCCAATGAAGACGATAGAGACTCGATGAGGGGATGATTATTAGGGAGTTTAGTGCAGCTCAGGTCAACATTTCATGTGTAGAAAAGTTACCTGGTGGTCAGAAGGGACATGGTGATATCTGTAAAAATCCATCCCTTTACAAAGAGTGTGGTGGTCCTTAGGGAGACTGGAGTTTTATGACAAATGAGTAAGGACAGCAATGTGAATTCCGAGTTCTTGTCAAGAGAGGGAGAGAGATGACTTTTGTAAGGGCATACACCCTTGGTGACTACTTCAATTGTTCATGACTAGAATTTTCCACAGCAAAGATGGATGTCAGGGGTGATGCAGAAAACACTTTCGGTTTCCTCTCACCACGTATTTGGTTCTCTCATATCCAGGCTTTCCCTCTGTAGGCACATTCAACCATACACTGAAATATTCAGAAAAAAACTTGCAGGCTTATTTGTTCTCAAATACTTAACAAGTATTTGCATATAATTTACATTCTACTGGACAAAATAAATAATTTAAAAGTAACCTGAAATCTATGGAAGGGGAGGGTAGGTTATATGCACATTAAAAACCATTTTATACAATGTACTTAAGCATCCTTGGATTTTGTCATATAACTGGGATTCTGGAACCAATTCCTCAAGGTTGCCAAGTAAGACTGCATTTCGCACATAAGAACAGACCTTAAAATTAATCAAGACTGAATTTAAAATTTTGTCAGTTGTATCAGAAAAGAATGAAAAATAGAACAGCAAATAATTTACTACAAAGGTTCTGGGGATCCACAAACATGATGCTAGGTAAGCGCTAAGTTACAGCTACAGCCAAGGTTACCTGCCTTTTTTTTATTTCACTATTTTTATTGATTTTTTTGGTGTATTTCATACAGAACATCCCAAACAATCTTAATCATCTTTATACCCCCATCCCAAATGGCACTCTCCCATAGCCCCCCCCCACCAGCCCATATACTCTGTCATCCCTGTTACTGTCCATTGTGACATAGAACAGGGATAAAGAAGAGGACACTAAGAAATTAATTCTCAATAATGAAGCTCCCTCATGCAGTGGAAGGCCAGGAACACAAAAGATCACAAATGGCCAAAGTGTAGAGATCAAGAGTCTGTTAAATAATGGTCCTTGGACAGGACCCCTTTATTAAACGCCATCCACCCAAGACTCAGGGACCATCGCAGAAAAGGGAGCGGAGAGATTGTAAGAGCCAGGGAGGATAGGCATGAGCATGTGGAAACAGAGTCCTACAAGCTCCTGGGAACCTGCTCATATGAGTCTAAGGTTAGCTGTTGTAATTTGACATTTTATTAAGAAACCAGCTAGTGTTGTGACTTGAGGTCCCCAAAAGACTGATGAATTGAAAGCTTTGTGGCCAGCTGGTGGCACTATTGAGTAGTCACGGGCTCATAGAGGTTAATCTATTGATTGGTTCATAGCTAATGGGCTGTGAGAAGGATCAGGTGGGACGAACTCCCTCATTGTTGGCATGCATTCACAGGATATGGCATTGTTTTTAGCCACTGTCTGTCTTTTTCTCTGCTTTCTGGCCACTCTGAAATGAGTAGCTTTGCTCCAGGATACCTTTCTGCCACCAGAATATTCTTCCTCACCACACAGGCCCATAATCAATGGAACCAGCCAGCCATGGGTTGAAGCCTCTGAAATCATGAGCTCAATGCATGTTTCTCCCTTTAATTTGTTTTCATCAGATATTTAGTCAGTGATGAAAAGCTGTTTAGCATGAGTACTAAAGACACTGATTTTATCTCTGCAAAGGTGTATGTTTTCCCCTGAAATGAGACTTTGCTCATATGTTCACTTTACTTAAATATTTTGTGAACATAAAAGATACCAATTTTAAAACTCTTTTATAAGAAAAACTTTATAGTGAAAAGACCAATATGCATGATTGGATAAATGAGTCTTTTTCCTCACTTGATTTGAAATATACAATTTTCAATAGGCTCATATTTCATCAAAGCCACTACTGAATCAGAACTTATGTATGTGTGTGTACAAAAATATATGAGCTTGACTCAGATTGATCAGTTGTTTGGAAGCCATAGGTTATTGGTTTGTTTGATAGAACATTGAAAAGCACATTAAAATTAGGTGTAGAAAAATGTGAGGAGACTAATGAGGCCTAATGAACTGAGTTTAGATGCACAAAACCCATGTAAAAGCAGATAGCAATAGCACAAGCTCCTGGTAACCACCTCCCCCCACACACAGGGAAGATGTGGGGAAAGAAACAGAAGAAACATAGAGAGTCACAGACCAGCTAACCTAGAGTGGTAGAGAGTCCCTGTCTCAAACTAGGTGGAAGGGTGAGAACAGACACTCAAAAGTTGTCCCCTGGCATGCACATGTGAACTGTGGCACAAATGTGCCCACCTCCACATGCATGAACATGCACACACATACCGACTGTCACTTATCATACATACACAAACAATAACACACACAAAGACACATTTTTTAAACATAAGTTTTAGTGTGTAAGTACTGGAAGGTGCTAAAGTTCTTAGAAAAGCCAGTGTATAAAATATTTAACAAAAAGTGAAGATTTTAAGTTTAAAATGCTTGAGAATTGATTAGGTTCCTTTTGCTAGAAGTGAGGCTTGATTTATTGACATAAAAACAAATATCAATGGGCCCCCAAACAGAATGGAGGACAGTCTGATAATTGATGGCTATGGCTAGATGGGTACAAACATTCCTTTTAATTGTGGGGCATGTGTGTATTGGCTAGATGGGTACAAACATTCCTTTTAATTGTGGGGCATGTGTGTATTTGTATGGTACATGTTTGTTTGTATTGTGTATGTATGTATGTATGTATGTATGTACCTGTATGAATGTAGGTATCATGGGGTACATGTGATCATTAGAGGACAACCTTGAATGTCAATCCTCACCTTCCATGAGGTGAATTAATTCTAGTGTATCTCTGTTTGTTCTGTCTAGATGACTTGTATGTGAGAGAAAGTTGGATATTGAAATGATCTACTATTGCTGAATTGTGGGTTTTCTTTCTCTTTCAAAGATTATTTTTCAGAAGATTATTTTTCTGCATGAAATAGTCTGGGCTGACATCTGTGGAGTACATTGCTCCAAGCTCTTCTGATTTTTAAAATTTCCAGTAAGAACTCAGCTGTTAGTCTGGTGGGTTTTCCTTTAAATGTGATTTGTGCATTTTCTCTTTCAGATTTTTTGATGTCCTTTCTTTAGTCTGAATATTTAGTGTTTTATCCATAACATGATGTGGGAGTTTCTTTTCTCATCCTGTGTATTTGGTGTTCTGTGTGCCTCCTGTATCTGTATGGGTACTAGTTTCCTTATTTTGGGACAGATTTTGTTCTGTGATCCTTTTGAAGATCTGGTCTATGCCACTGACTTGGGGTTATTCTCCTGCTATACCTACCATTTGTACATTTGGTCTTTTCATAGTGTCCCAAATTTCCTAACCCTAACCCTAACCCCAACCCTTTCATTTTTAGTCCTTGCCCAAGCTTTATCTACATAGCATGTGATGATTAAAAGTACCAGACTGGTGGAACTAACCTTATTGGATGTTGAACAGCCATAGTTTGAGGCCTATGCTAATGTGGCCAGAGGGACATAAAGGACAGTTTTTGCTCCTTGCCCTCCTAAGTTGACTAAGTTCCAGGGGACTATGACCATCTCTCAAAATGTCCTGTGACTGTTTTGAGTCACCTATCCTCTTGATCAAGGAGGCCATGGAGACCCCACCAAATGGATTTGAACCAGTATCCAGTCTACAAAGAGGAAGGTCAACACAGAGGAAACATTTCCTCCATGCTTCCAAGTGAAGCTAGCCACTGTCAAGTAGGATCTTTGACTTATCTTCACATAGAAGGAACTGGTAAAAGAAAGGAGCCAGGGGCTCCTCCCAAGCCCATGGGACCCCTGAGGAACAAATCCCCAAATGACCTTAAGAGTAAAAATAAATTGGTTTATCTGGGCCAACTGTATGGTCTTAAACACCCAAAAGGAGAGTATAACCAAGATATAAGTAATCAATATAATTCTTTAAGAGTCCATGTGTATAGCTAAAGGGCACATAATAAGATACAATGCCAGACAAGAAATACCTTCCTTTGAGTTGTTGGCCAGGGTTGCCCAAGAGACTCCCAGATAGTAAGTAACCCAGCATAGAACTGGGAAAATGAACAGCAGACCCCAATCTTATCTAAAGAAATATTGGCAAACGATTGCTGCTAGATGAGGAAGAGATGATCTAAAACAAGGAACTCTATATAGGCTAACAAGATTCAACACTGGGGAATGGCTGGGGCACCGATAACACAGTGGAGAGTAACAGGGACTACAGAGTATATGGGTTCCAGTGGGGGAGAGCTATGGGAGGGTGCCATTTGGGATGTGGGTATATAGAGGAATAAGATTTTGGGGGATGTTCTGTATGAAATACACACAGAAAAATCAGCAAATAAAAAAATGAGTTATATTTGAGGAAAAAAAATAAAAATTTACTTCATGTTTATTAGTAGAGGTTAAAAACATTACCATTAAAATCTACATGATGATTTTATATCCATGCTCAGTTACCAAGAATCTCAGAAAGTAACCGAGTATGACTAATAATAATCAGATGCATAGAGATTAGAGACACATGTGCAAACATCTAAGTGTTAGTAGCATTAAAAATGAGTTTTTCTGTATGAAACTTATACTGAGTTCAATATTGTATAACTGTGTTAATTCAACTGTGAACCTAAAAATTTACAGCCAATTTTGAAAGAGATGCATCTGTGCTCTGGAAATTGTTATTGAATATGTTAAAGCTGTAACGAAATGCTTCTTCTAATCATGTGGTGATTAAATAAATAAAAAAGTTTTCATTTCCAAAAAAATTTAATGTTCTACTTTAAATTTATTTTTATTCATTATATATGTAAATGTATGTGTGTGTGTGTGTGTGTGTGTGTGTGTGTGTGTGTGTGTGTGCAGGTGCCCACAGGGGCCAGAAATGTGTGTCAGAACCCATAGACCTGGAGTTACAGGCAATTATGAGACACCTGATGTGAGTGCATGGAACTGAACTTGCATCTTCTGGAAGAATAGTAAGCACTCATAACTTCTGAGCCATTGCTTTAGCTACAAGAAGTTCATTTTTAAAAGATATTCAAGTTCTGGGAGGCAAACGAGAGCAATAGAAATTCCCTATTTTGTTTTGGGAGTCTCTTGGACTATCCTAATCAAAAGCTCTAAGAGGGTTTTCCTTGCCTGACACTATGATTTTTGTTGGTTCGCCTTCATTTACACACACATACACACAATATATTATATATATATATGTGTGTGTATTTTAAGTAAGATTATAAAATAATTATAAAACTCTTCCTAATAGCCTTTTCAGATATCCTTAGTATTATTTACTCTCTCCTTTTTCCATCTGTATTACCCTCCTTCCCCCATCTCCATTTTTCCAATTTCCTACTTGATAGTGCCTGTGTGATAGGGACCCCTCTCTGGAACTACCCCCCCCACATTCCCTTTCTATTTTTCTGAACTCTAGGGTTACTTCATGTTATATACTTGCATCTAAAGGTTCAGAGCTAGGATGCACAAATAAGATAGTACATGCAGCATTTGTTTCCTGGGTCTAGGTTACCTCACTCAGTATAATATTTTCTGATTCTACCCATTTACCAGAAAATGCCGTGATTTCATTTTTCTTTGCAGCTGAATAGAACTCCATTGTGTATATAGTACATTTTAATCATCCATTCATCAGCTGGAGAATATTTATGTTGTTTCCCTTTTCCAGATACTGTGAAAAGAGCAGCAGTAAACATGGCTGAGCAAGTATCCTTGTAGTAGTATGTTAAGTCCTTGGTTATATTATTCCAAGGAGTGGTATACCTGGATTGTATGTTAGATATCCTTTTAGCTTTTTGATAATTCTCCACACTTATTTCCTTAGAGGATGTGCTAGTTTGTGAGCCCACCAGTACTGAATGGACGTTCCTCTTTCCCTGCATCTTACCCATCTTTTTTTATTTGTATTTTTATAATATTTTTATTGAGTTTTGTATGTTTCATGTGATAATTCTTAATCTAATTTAGACTCCCTCCCATATCCATGGCCCCCATGCCCCACCACTCCACCACTGGACCTCATACATTCTGTCATATATGCTAAGTCCTATGCAGTCAAGCATTTGTGCCCATATGTCCTTCCACACAAGTTCATCCACTGGAGTCTAGTCATCCTATCTAGAGAACTTGAGGAAGATCTCCTCTCCCTCAACCAGCAGTAATATTTTTTTTTTTTGACCTTAGACATTCTAACTGGGGTAAGATGAAATTTTAAAATAGTTTTAATTTGCCTCAGAACTTGAAAGTGAGACCCTATTGTTGAAGATATCACATACTTCAGACACAGGATGTGGAGAAATTGAGTGGAACTGATCTGAAAATATCCTGCCTGAGGACTAGTTCCCATAGTATTGGAAGTCGCCAAGGGAATGAAACAATCAATAGTTCTACCCAACTTTAAATCCTACATGACTGGACCAGCAAAATATCTGTATTGGTGCAAGATTGGCACTTTTATGTTGGGGTAACCAACAGCTTTCTAATTGGACTTAAGTCTCCTTATGCAGGATGGAATCCATACCTGGTACTGTAAACAGCCAAATACCCATGGCTCAAGTGGTTCTAGACTCTAGAAGATAACCTACAACTGCCACTTTCCTGAACTAGTGTAATTTCTTATTATATTTTAAATACTTATCCTTATATCCATAGATAAGTGTAGGTCTCACCACTCATCAAAGAAGCTTAATTTTTCATTTTATGTTTATGGATATGATTGTAATGCCTTTGTGTATGTAAGTGTACCCATGTCATGCAGTGCCCACCGAGGACAGAAGAGGGTTACCATGTAGGTGCTGAGATTTAAACTCTGGTCTTCTGCAAGAACAGCCAGTGCTCTTAACCACTGAGACACATCTCCAGCCCCCAAAGAAGGTTCTTTTTTGTAACAGATAGAGACTATTGTAAACACAACTGGTCAAATGCAGAGAATAAGTGACTGTGGGATGCTTATTCCTGATTGATATAATTACAGTACAATCCCTATACCTAAAGGCTCTGTGAATATCAGAGAAAATGGAGTGGAAACATCATAAGAACTAAGGGACCAGGATGCCTTTTGGTAGATAAGGCATTCTAGACGTGACTGGGACACTACACCCATTAAATCACAACAATATGGTTGCCTAAACAAGACCTGCATGACACTAGATGACAGGCCAGTGTGGATGGAGGAAATTTCACAAGGCCTCATCTCTAGATGGAATGCTTGCAAACAATAGATCTTGCAGGAGGAGAATGAGTTTTCCCCAGGGACTTGCTCCCTGATAGGCTAGCCAATCCCAAGTGGTCAGCTCTAAATATATATATACAAAAGAACACCACTGAATGGACTCAGTAGTTTATATGTATATGTTTGTATATAAAATAATAATGAACAAAAAAGAGGTCATGAAATTGAGAGGGAGTTGGGGTGAGAACAGTGGGAGCAGGGAGAGAGGGGTGCAAGTGATGTAAAATAGCACTCAATAAGAAATCTGAAAAAAAGCCATTTAGCATTTTCAATCAAAGATAATCTGTGGGAGACAGCCTTGAGCCTAGGGTGAAAAACTTAATGACAGGCATATAGCAGGCCTGAGGCACCGGTCAGACTGCTGGAGCCACAAGGAATGCCTTGTGACATTTGCTCCCATTGGCAGATCATGAGACTGATGCCTAGAGCTTGCCACTCCCTAATCACCACCCTTGAGATCCCAAATTGCAGCACTTAGACAGCTTGGGTCACATGATTTCCAGGAAACCAGGCCCCTTAAGGAAACCGGAACCTAAGTAACCTGAAAGCCATTATGCTAATGAGGTGTCTGACTCTTGATGTCATGATAAGACACAGCCCTGCCAAAGATCTGAGTTGTAACTTCTCGACTGGACCCCTACCCCTATATAAGCTTGTGCCCTTCTACAATAAATGGTATCTGCCTCATCAAGGAACCTGGTCTCTTGTGTCTGAATGCAGCTCCACTGACACAGTACCTCCTCACCAGCCCTGGGGGTCTGGCAACAGGAAGAAGTAGTGACAATCAGAGGCAGCGCTGGATGAGCAGAAGAGCTGCTTCAGCACTACAATGTCTGGAAGAGTGACCACAGCTTGCGGCCGCAGTGAGGAACAAAGGGCAGCACCTGTGCCATCTGGGCGGTGCCCATACCCATGGAGTAGTGGCACCCGGAGACAGCACCCAGCACCGGAAGAGTGGAGGGGTGGCAGCAGCTGGCAGTGGCCTCAATAATCATGAGAACAAATTCTTTAAACAATATTCTTAATGACTTAACACAATGACTACAAATTCTTAATAGAGAAGAGATATGAAAACATATCTAATTTCTCATGAACAAGGCTTCTATAACTATTTCTGTGTTGTTTTAAACCCAAAGGTAAGACTATCTGATAGATGCATTATTTTTATGTTAAAATTTAGAAATTATTATTTTATTTGTATGACACCTGATCCCTAATTCATATTTATTTGGTTTGAATATTGATTCCATGCATTCCTAAAGCCTTCATATGTCAAAATTAAATCTTCATTGTGAGGTATTAAGAGGAAAATTTGATACAACTATGTTGGGGACCCCTCAGAGCCATAAATAAAACCATGAAAATATGGGGATCACCCCAAAGAGGCCTACCCATGGTCTCTGCCATCCCCCTTAATACTCCCCTCTTAGTCCTAGATATAAAAGACTGCTTTTTCTCCATCCGTTTGCACAATAATGATTGCCAACATTTTGCCTTCTGAGTTCCAAAAATTAACAATTCTGGTCCAGCTGATCAATATGAATGGCAAGTTCTGCCACAAGGCATGGCAAATAGCCCTACAATATGCCAGGAGGCTGTTGCTAATGCACTAGCACCCCTCTTTAAAAGGGGCTGCATGTTTATCATTATATGGATAACCTCTTGGTCTGGCAAGATGAGGATTCCTCTCTAGAAGACCTAAAAGATACTATAATAAACACCCTAGAGACAAAAGGTTTTGTAATAGCAACAAATAAAATACAATCAGTGCCCCCCATTACCTTCCTGGGGACTGAAATAATGCCCACTACTGTTAGGCCCCTCAAACCTGTCCTGGATGTCCCCCATCCATTGTCCCCTATCCACTCACACTTAACTCACTTCAAAGTTTTCTAGACAATATTAATTGGCTAAGGCCATGGCTTTCCATCCCCACAAGTCAATTACAGCCAATTTTTGATCTCTTAAAGGGAGACAAATAAATCTTGGGCAAAGATCAGTTGTTCTCAGACAAACCTTACCTAGACGTATATATTTCTTGATTTGCTTCTATGTATAATTTGTCAGTAGGTTGTTGGACTAATATCGTTCCCTCTGATTTTTTAAACTAGCCAGGCATTATTTATCTCTCACATGGTCTAACCCTCTCACCATGGTTTCCCCATTTAGGATGCCCCCATTTTTCCCATTTCTCCCTTAATAATACCCTTCTCCTATGGTTCCCCCTCTCTTGAGCTCTTTCTTTCCCTTTATCCCCTGGGTTCCTTGTATAACCTTCCCTCCCCTGAAAATAACCCCATTTTTATCCATATCTCCCTTATTAACACCTGTATCCTAATGTTCTCTTTCAGAGTCTTTCTTTTCCTTTACCTCCCTGGTTCCTTTTCATTATCCTGATTCCTGTAGTTATGTCTGGATACATACTCACTCATCAAGATTTGGTGCTAGGATCCACATATGAGGGAGAACATAAGTCATTTTGTTGTTGTTGTTGTTGTTTTCTGACTCTGTGTTACTTCACTTAGTATAACAGTTTCTAGTTCCATCCATTTAGCTGCAAGTTTCATGATTTCATCTTTCTTTACTGCTGAGTAGAACTTCATTGTATAAATGAACCACATTTTCATTATCCATTGGTCAATTGAGGGACAATTATGTTGCTTCCATCTCTTGGCAATTGTGAAGAGACCAGCAACAAACATGGATGTACAAGTGTCCCTGCAATAGCATGAGTTCTTTGGGTATATGCCAAGGAGTGGTATAACTGGGTGTTAAGTTAAAAAAAAAGGTTTAATTTTTAAGAGCTCTCCATACTGCTTTCCATAGCGGTTGTATGAGTTTGCATTCCCACCAGCAGTGAATGAGAGCTCCCCTTTCTCCACATCCTCCCCAGCATTTGGTATCATTTCTTCTCTTGATCTTTTCCAGTCACACTGGGGTAAGATGAAACCTTAAGGTGATTTTAATTTGTATTTCCCTATTTACTAAAGATGTTGAACACTTTTAAAGATATTTCTTAGCCATCTTTATTTCCTCCTTTGAGAACTCTCTGTTTAGATCTTTAATGCATCTTTTATTGAGTCATTTGTTTTCTTGATTCTGTGTTTTTTGAGTTCTTTTTATATTCTGAATGTTAGACCTCTGTCAGATGCATCACTTGTAAAGATTTTTTCTCACTCTATGGGTTTTGTCTTCACTTTTTTAATTATTTCTTTTGCTGTACAGAAGCTTTTTAGTTTAATGAGGTCTAACTTCTTGATTTTCGACCTTAATTCCTGAGAAACTTCTGTCTGATTTAGAAAGTCCTTTCCTACACTTATTATCTTATAGGCTATTGTCAATATTTTCTTCTAATAGTTTCAGGGTTTCCAGTGTCACATTGAGGTATTTTATCCATTTGGAGTCAACTTTTGTGCAAGGTGAAAGATAAGGATCTAGTTTCATTCTTCTACATGTAGAGATCCAGTTTTGCCAGCACCATTTGTTAAAGATGCTGTCTTTTGAGAGATGATCCATAGTCCCCTAGAACTTAGGTGGCCTTGGAGGGCAAGGAGCAGAAAACTGTTCTTTAAGTCCCTCTGACCAGATTAGTATAGGCCTCAAAGTACGGCTATTAAACTTCCCAGGTTAGTTCCATTAGTCTTGTACTTTTAATTACTGTGTGCTATGTAAATAAAGCTCGGTCAAAAACCAAATGTTCTCAGATAAACATTGACTAGACATATATTTTGTTCCTTAAACTAGCTGACTAAACTATGACCTTATAAAATTTAAGATTATGTGTATATTATTTTGTCTCATCCTTTATATATCATAACAAACCTACACAGACCTTCATCACTTGCTTAGGCTTTCTCATTTTTTCTATTTTGGAAAATATCTCCATTTCCATATCCTTTTAACATCTTTTAAATTCTAATTTTCTTTTTTAATAATTATGAGACCTATTAACATTAACAAATAAAATTTCCATCTATTTTGAGAATTCTTTTCCTGGGGCTACTAAGCAATGCTTATCCCTTTTTAAGGTTCTAGTGTCATAACAATGTTTAATTAAAATTTTCCTAGAAAACCAATGAATTTACTGAGTTTACTTAGAGAGATGACTGAGGGGTTGCTGGGGTATATGAGTGTTCTAAGGGTTTGCACACTGGAAAGCCTTTACCCAGAGTCAGGGAGGAGGTTCAGGAGAATATGGAAAAGCAGTCCTACAAGCTCTTGGGACCTTGCTCATATGAACCCACAGCAATGGTGTCAGCATGCATAACACCTATGCAAATTCAAGCAGAAAAACACTCCAGCACACAACTGTGGAAATGGGCATCAGGCCTCAGTCACAGTGGAAGAATTATTAGCAGCTGATTGTTGCTGAGTGAGGAAGAGCTGGTCTTAACTAGACTCTACATAGGCTGACTAGACTCCAGCTAATAAACTTGCACTAAGAGACATCTGGGGACACTAATGATGCAATAGGCCTTGACACAAATGACAGAATGTAAGAATTCCATTGGGAAGGTACTATGGGATTTCACCGATGGCGAAGATTAAGATTATTAATATGTGCTGTATGAAATATACAAAAATTCAATAAGCTGTTATAAGATTGATTAAGACGTTCTATTTGAAGTACACATAAATTCAATAAAAATGACAATAAATAAACTTGGTATTTCCCCATTTAAAAAAGATAACAAAAGTGAAGGACAGATAATAAAGTGGGGAGGAGTGATGGAGATGAATGTGGAAGGGAAAAGAGATCTGAATGTGATCAAAATATATTATATGACACTCTAGAGTCAATAAAACTATTTTTTTAAACAAAGGTTTAATTTAATATAGCCACCATCTATTAACACTACGTGATACTATGCAACATCTTATCATGTAATGTCACATCACATTGGACCATATCCAGTCATCATACCACATATGTTCATGTCTTTAGTTTGCTCTCTATAAAAAGCAGATATCGGTAGCATTGCAATTTTTATGTGTGATTTCATTTGCGGTTTACAACTTGTATGCATGTCACCTCATTTTGTGAGACCAAGGGGAAGTGTACAAGTGTACACATATTAATTGCTAAATGCAGAACAAAATCCTTCATAAATATGCATTCACACTAAATAAATAAAAATGAAAGGTCTATATAACATTGTGAAATAAAAGAAAATGTGGATTTAATTTTATTGGATGTCTTATTTTCTATTAATGCATAAACATTTGGCTAAATCATTGAGACAAATTTCATGTAGCATCTATTTCATAAAATTTGATTTTCTATTCTTTATTTTGGCAAAGATCACATTATATCATTTTAATAAGGATTCAAATAGGGCCCAATCATGTTGCTCAGCTGGTTGTGTGCTTGCATAGATGCTCTGGGTTTGATCCCCAGCATCTCAAAAACCATGCAAGGTGGGGCACACATGCAATTCCAGCACGATGAAGGTGAGGCAACAAGATGAGACATACAGGTCATCCTCTACTACATAAGGAGTTCCAGGGTAGCCTAGGGCTACAACAGCAACAAAGATTTCAATAGCTTGTATTTTCTTGATGGTCTAAAAAAATTACAAAGCAATTATAGTCAAAGTAAGCAAACTTTGAATATATTTTGTGTGAATATAGCTAATACTAATCTGAAACCTTTAAAATTAAAAAAAATTCACATATATTCACATTTATTCTTCTTAAATTATCCAGCAGTAGCTAATACATGAAAAATCTTACAATTAATAAATAACAGAAGCTAAAGTCAGAACATTTCAAATTTAGTTCATCTTTTGGTTCAGTTTAGAAATAATTGAAATTTTCTTTTATAAAAGTTACCCTCCAATTTTTAAGATTGTTTGAGATATTCTGTATGAAATACACAAAGATTGAATAAAAACAAATTTCAAAGTACTATAAAAAGGTCTTCTATTGTGTTCCATTGATCTATGTGTCTGTTTTTGTGCCAGTATCATGCAGATTTTATGACTATAGTGCTGTAATATTATCTGAGATCTGGTATGGCCATCCCCCAGCATTGTTCTTTCTGACCAAGATTGCTTTGGCTCTCCAGGGTCTTTTGTGATTCCATATGAATTTTAAGATGATTTTTTAAAGCTCTGTGAAGAATGACATGGATATTTTGATTGTAATCAACTGAATCTGTAAATTACTTTTGGTAAGAAGGTCGTTTTCACAACAATGATTCTATCAATCTATGAACATGGTAGGTGTTTCCATTTCCTAGTGTCTTCCTCTAGCTCTTTTGTTAGAGATTTGAAATTTTCATTGTAGAGGTCTTTAATGTCTTTGGTTATGTTTATTTCTAAGTATTTTGTGGTTTTTGAATCTATTGTGAATGGGAGGGTTTCCTTGAATGCTTTTTGTGATTGCTTGTTATTAGTATATAGAAAGGCTACTGATTTTTGTAAGTTGATTTTGTAGTCCACTACTTTACTTAAAGTGTTAATCATTTCTAACAATTTTCTAGTGGATTTTTTTGGATCTCTGTGTGTTATATCATATCGTCTGCAAATAGAGATAGTTTGACCTTTTCAAATTAATACTCCTTTAATTTCCTTCTGTTGTCTTATTGTTCTTGCAAGAACTTCAAGTACTATATTGTAAAGGAGTGAAGATAGTGGACAGCCCTGTCTGCTTCTTGATTTTAACAGGAATGCTTCCAATTTTTCTCCATTCAGAATTATGTTAGTTATGGGTTTGTTATATATAGCTCTAATTATGTTGAGATATATTCCCTCCAGACCAGTTCCTTCTAGGAAACATGAATATATGTTGGATTGTGTCAAAAGCATTTTCTCCATCTATTGAGATGACCATGTGGTTTTTGTCTTTAAGTCCATTTATATATTTTATTATATTTATTGACTTATGTATATTGGACCATCCCTCCATCTCTGGAATAAAGCCAACTTGATCATGGTGGATGATCATCTTGAGGTATGTCTGTATGCGGTTTGTGAGTATGCTTTTTTTTTTTGAGATTCAAGAGAATATCTCTTTTTTATTGAATTTTTAATGTAATTTATATAGAATATCTCAAACAATCTTAATCATCTTTATATGCCCATCCCCAATTGCATTTTCTGATAACTCCTGCATGGGAACCCATATACTCTATCATCTTTATTAAGGTCCAATGTGTGAAGTCAGTGTCCCCATAAGTTCCCCAGTGCAAGTCCACCCACTGAGTTCTAGTCAATCTATCTAGAGTTTCTTGTTTTAGGAAGATCAGCTCTTCCTTACCTAGATTTGCAAGTATTTTGTTGAGCATCTTTGCACCTGCATTCATTAAGGATATGGGGTCTATAATTTTCTTTTTCTGTTGTATCTTTACCTGGTTTTGTTATTAGAGTGATGCTGGCTTCATAGAAGGAGTTTGGGAGTTCTCTCTTTCTGTTTCTATCTTTTTTAATAATTTCAGCAGTATTGGTTGTAGATCTTCTTTGAGTGTCTGGTAGAATTCTGCTGTGAATCTACCTGAGCCTGGGCATTTTTTAATCAGGAGGTTTGTGTTACTGTTTCAATTTCCTTGTTTGTTGTGTGTCTGTTTAAGTTGTTGATTAAAAAATCTTTTGTTTAAGCTTGTGTGCTTGCCAATACCACAGTTCAAAAGATTTGGATGGGCCTCAATAGACACAAGTTAAAGATTGAAAGACTTGTTAGATAATGCTGTGTTCCTCCATTGCCACATGAAACTTGTGAATACACTGAAAATTTTAGTTCTTTGAAAGTACAAACTCAGTCTGCTCCTCACTACAGTAATGATTGTTCATCACCTCCAGAAATGATTCTGTTATAAGAGACTATGACATCATCGGTTCTGAAAAGAAGAATTTTACCTGCTTCTTTTTGCTATTGAAGTGCTTCCACAGATCCATTGTTCCATCACCTCCAACGTGGTATCTACTTCCACTGACACTCAACAGAAAACACAAACCACTGCATTCACACC
>NW_008355158.1:1707392-1715757 GCF_000622305.1 Nannospalax galili
TTCCAGATTCTCTCTCTCTCTCTCTCTCTCTCTCTCTCTCTCTCTCTCTCTCTCTGCTCACACATCTATGTGCATATGTATATGAGGAATGGACCTGTGTGTGTGTGTGTGTGTGTGTGTGTGTGTGTGCAGGCACATGAGAATGCCAGAGGAGGATGTTTAGTGCTTTGCTCTATTATTTCTACCATATTCCCTTGAGACAAGGTGGCAGACAGCAAGCTCCAGTGGTCTTTCAGTATTTGCCCCACACAGAGCTGAGATGTCACACATAGATGTTACCACATCCAGGTTTTTATCTGGGTGTTTGGAGGTGAACTCAGGTCCTCATGTTTGTGCAGCAAGTGCTCTTACTGAGTCATTGTTCCAGCATTTTCCCAGATTCTTAGAAGCATCTTTGACTGGAAAATATATTCTATTTTGCTGAATACCCAGTAAAGGAAAAGTTTGAGACAACATACTGAAGAAAGTAGATGCTAACCTGTAAAGATACAGAATTACAGGTGTTCCATAGACCTGAAGTCATTGAATCTTCTCACTTATTTGTAGGGTATATGGCTAAATTTGGGGGAAATTAATGGTTATATTCTGTTAAACAGGATGTTTTTGAATTGTGAACAATGAATACTGATATAAGCATCCTTTGATTCCATGACTATGTGATTAGTAGTCTTTATGTTTATTGAATCATTCAGAATTTTCTTCATAGAAAAATAAATTCATCACCTGAGAGTAGTAACAGGTACCCAATATCAAAGTCACTACTTGCAGCTTGGGTCTTTCTTATTATTATCAGAAATGATTTTCCAGTTAAACTCTCTATATATTCTTTGAGAGTCCAAATTGAACATTACCAGGGAATCTGTAAACAGTTCAAGTGGTTAGGAATTAGACCTGGGAAAATTTCAGTAATGACTCCATAAAACTTTCAGAAAGCTCATTCCTTTTTCCTCCAGGCAAAGAGGACCAAGACCGATTTGGCAGAGAGAATTTTGAACCATATTATGAGATGAATGCATTATAGAGTCACTAGTATGCCAACACACTGGTAGTAAGAACTTGGTCATAGAAATAATAAATCATGACTTTTCAGAGATGCACATCCTAGAATAAAGATGCAAAAGTGTTTAATAGTTTCTTAGCTTGCTGAATTTATGAGATTAATTTCTAAAGCCTTTTACATAATTTCAAAGAACAGAATGCTTTAAATATGCCCAATAATTTTCCTCATATTACCAGAACTGGGCATAATTATGGTGAATTTATACTTTCTCTTGCACCCTCTGAAAATCTAGTTGTCTACTTCTAAAGCCCACTTTCATACATTTTTTTCACCCTTTTCCCAGTCATACAGAGATGAAACTCAGGAATGTTGGTTTCCAGTTGCCCCTGCTAAGACTCTCATCCTGGAGGTTTAGGACTTTCTTCAAGGGAGCACAGAAATCTTTAGCCAACCTGGGGTGTGGTGGTTCTGTTTGCGTACATGACTGGGTTACTTTATTTCTGCACATGTAGGGCCCCATAAGTTGAGCGCAAGAGTCAATGCTGAATTGTGAAGCTCTGTATGTAATTGAGTATTGCTTTTGAATGATATCTGTTATCACCAAGTTTTAAAGGATTTTTATGTAACATATTAGGATTGTTTCCCAAAAAGAACTGCTTTAGCTCTCTGGAAATTTGTTTCAAGGGAAACTTTATTCTGGTTCATGTTCTTGATAAAGAGATAAATCAGAGTATCTTTTACATAACAATCTATGTTGTATGAATTGACATACACATACATACACACATATGTGTGTGTGTGTGTGTGCGTGTGTGTGTGTGTGTGTGTGTGTGTGTATGTTTGGTCTTATTGAGTCAGGGTCTCCCTGGCCTGGATTCACTATGGAGACCAGGCTGGCCTCAACTCACAGGGATCCACCTGCCTCTGCCTCCTGAGTGCTGGGATTAATGCATGCACCACCACACTCGGCTAATTTGACATATATTTATTCATGTTATTTATCACCAATTCAATGAAAACTAATGAAGAATATAGTAACTGCAAGATATTTGTCCAAATATAGTTATGGCTTGTAAAAGGTTCCCGTCAATGGATTCAAAGTGACGATGGCACAAAGAAGTGATGCACTATACGAATCAACATTATACAAGTAATACCTGGACGAAACTTGAAAACTAGGTTGCCATTCTCCATGGTAATGAAAGTTAGAGGAGTTTGCAGAAGCAGCAGCAAATGTCAATAAAGTAAGCAAGAGATTTGATCTGGTAGGGAGACTGTTTGACCATAATATGAGATGAATATATTATAATAAGAAATGAAGATGGAACAATGTAAAATAAGTAATGAAAATAAATTAATCCTATACCGGGCATTGCGACGAGAAAGTTTTAAGAAGCTGAGCAAAGTACAACAACTGAAGACAATTGTTAGTAAGTCAGTGTGGCTACATGTAAAAATTTTAAATTTATTTCTACTTTTTTACACAATAAAATTGTTAGCAACACATACTTATTAAGTAGCTTGAACCAAAAAGCTTAATGAATCGAACTGCTATTATATACTTTAGGATTAGGTATTCTTTTGGAAAAAAAAAACAACTAAGACACTAAAGGTATAATAAATCAATAGGATTTGAAAAATCTTTGGTATCAGTGACCTTAGGAGAGACCAGAAAAGGTACTGAGTGCAAAAATGACCTGTGCACAAGACGAGGATGAACATTAAAATGAAGTGTGCTTGTTTGCAAGGGCTGGAGTAGAATGACAGTCAAGGGATAGAAATCAGAAAGTAATACGAAGTGAGGGAATAATGATGAGAAAAACTCACACTGGGTACTCATGTCACCAAGGGGCACAGGATATCCTGTGCAGATTCATGGTCTCAGGATACCCTCTGCAGATTCATGGTCTCATAGATAAATTAATTTTAATATGGTCCCTAAAGGGGACTTCAGCACCATGTATTGGAGTTAGGGAGGCCAAAATTCAGGACAAGAAAGCTTAAAATCTTGGAAGAGGAGGGAAATAGGAGTCAGAGATGGGGATGGAAAGTTACAAGTTCTGTAAGTCAGAAAGGACCAATTTGCTAATAAGTCTGTGAAGTGCATGGAGGGGACTGGGGGATGTAAGGTGGCGATTGTTTGTCCCATTTCCTTATTTTGTATTAATGTGTGCCATATTTCTTTTAGTCTTTCTGCTTTAGTCTGGTCTTCTTTAAGTTGTTAAACAGGATTTGTTCTTCAAAGAGGGTTTAGTTATTATGGTCTTATCTCAGAAGAGGTTCCTGGCTTAGTCTGGACATAGGAAGCACCTGATGTCAACATTTGTAAAGGGTATTACTAACCATAGCACTGGTAAAGGGTATTAAATAACCACCATGCATGTCAGTGGTACCAGAGGGTGCAGACATACTGACACGCAGATATCCCAAAGAGGGTCTGCAGTTTTACACCTGACTTGATATGGAAGCTATCAGTTGTCTACATCTGTGAAGGGTGTTACCAACCACCATTTGTAAATGCTATTTATTAGCCATTTACCATGTCCATTTGTGCTAGAGAATATTGGCTTACTGATATTCGCATGTTCCCAACTGTGACTGTGAAGCAGATGGATGAAGATACCCTTTGTACCCCTCCCCCCTTTACCTGCCTACCATCTCTGATCACTCACATATCACCAACAGTAACAACAGGTCAGGAAGGATTATCAATCTAAGACCTTACAATCAAGGAAGCTACTAGCATCATTATCTAATCAAGCTGCCCTTAACTTTTATCTTTCCTTAACTACCCTCTCCTTAGCTAATGGAGTTAAAACTGTAGATTTTCTTCTCTCCTTTTTAGATATAAATCTTCACTCAGCCTCTTTCTAGTTTTACAATCCAGGAATATTTTTCTGAAGCACCTAGGAGCTTCATATTCCAATTTATTTATATTTCAGATAGGAACCTAATCTTTAAATGCTAGCTACAAACGCAGATGGCTTAAGCACATTGACTAACCTCTCCCAAGGACTTACAATACTTTCCCACTAGCTCATCTCCGAAGTTTAAAACAAACAAAACCCACACAAACAAGGACTTTTATTTTGAAGAATTTATTCCTGCTATTACAATAACCTTGTATAAAATCTTCTAGGAAGGCTTAACTTCTTCAGGGCAGGTTTCACTTGACACCTCACTTTCTAGTTGTGGAACTTAAGGTTAAAATGACTATTAAACTTTCTGAAATGCAGAGTGCTAATGATTGAAGCAATATTCTAACTTAGAACATGTGAGTTTATAAGTGATACTTAGAAACTGCTTTTACTAAAAGCTTCAAATCCTCATTTGGACACACCAGGTACTTAAAAGCAGGACAAAGCCAAGCATCTCTGCTTGAATTTTGCATTCATGTCCTTTACTATGGGCAAATGTTTACTTCTACATATAGACATGTCAATTTCTTGAGAGTGCCTGTCTAAACACTAGTGAAAACTAACCTACTTCAATCCACTTTAAGGTTGAGGCATGAAGATAAGAATTGAAGCATCTAATCTTAATTCTTTATAATGTTCCATATCAGACCCCCAAAATTTACCTACAAGTCTCCATGGTTGTCTAAACCTGGAGTCATCCTGGATTCCATGAGCAGTAAAGTATAGAAGTTCCCTTCCCTAGATAAGAATTATCTCCAGTGGCAAAGCTGTGCATTAAAGCTTGAATAAATATCTCGAGAGAATCAGTCTGTCCCCTCAAGAAGTAATGAAAGATATCTTTGTCTTACCCTGGAGAATCAGAACTAAGACAGTCAAACAGACCATACCTTTACAAGGGCTGTGCAATTACGAATGACCAATTTTTTCTCTACGTGAACCTAAATCTCATGTTGATACCCTAAAGATAAACATGAAGTCACTGGACCCCTTTATGTTTTCTTCTTCCCAGTGTGCACACTGATTAATTAAATCTCTTTGCTTTACTTTATGCTATGCTGTCTCTTCAAATGCCATATTAGGAATGGTGGTTGAGCCTAGCTTGCTGGAGTTTCTGGAGCAGGATTTTAACCTACAGATATGGGCAAGCTCCTACCTAAGCGTGAGTGTATAAATTAATGGTGTAGATTACATTTTTGGAGAGCAAAGACATATATTTGATAAAAAGTCACAGAATTTAAAATTTTTTAGATCTCAATTGGCCATATACAGGTATCAGACATCAAGGCCACATCTACCCAGGGCTTAATGTCTTTAGAAAAATGATTTATTCTTATTTTTTATATTTATTAGTGTTTTGCCTGTGTGTTTGTAAGTGCATGACATGCATGCAATATCTGAAAATGAGGGTGTCAGGTCCATTGGAACTGGAGTTGCAGATGATTGGCTATTATGGGTGCTGGAAACAAAATCCAGGTCCTCTACAAGTATAGCAAATGCTCTTAAACGTTGAGCCATCTCTCTAAGCCTGGCCTAATGTCTTTTAAAACTAGAAACATGAATGTTACTAAGCTTCCGTCCTTCTTACATTCCCAATAATTAGAAACAAGAAGAATCCTACAGTTTTTAATAGAATTAAACTTCCGGATTATATAGAAACTGAAATTTCAGGATATCTTGATATTGGTTGGAAACTGTCAGAACTAAAGGGATTATAATACTCTTAATCAGAAGCCTAAGATTTAAAGCTAGAGAGATTCAGCTTGGGTGCTCTGCTCTGGATCCTATTTTGAGGTCATAGATCTGAATCACTAAACACATTATTTAATAAATAGTAAGCACTCAGAAAAAAAACCTGTGGATAGAGTATGTATGACATCATGGATATATTAAGTCTTTATAAGAAATAGATTTTGTTACAACTACAGCTGTCCTTTGGAAGCACACACAGACAGTGTAATTTTTGGTTTAGATGATGGGTTTACATGACACTGTTTACACAGTAGTAAGTTTACTCAAACAATGTTGCATGACTGCCATCCTTTGGGACCAAGAGGGAAATGAGATCCTTGTGAATCAATATCAGCAATGAAAAGAATTTACAATGAAAGCAGTTTTCACTTTTTGTGTATTTTACATCCATGTGTACAAGATGAGTAGATAGAGGATATCAGCATGGGTTCTCACAGGAGGTTCTCTTGAGACTTGAGGAAGAAATGATCATGGCTCTCAAGCCCCAAGAGTGTCTTTTTCATCCCCTGATGTACTCCATTTTCATCTTGCAATGTTTCCTCCTGCAAATTGCAATGACTGGCTCTGCATGACTGCAGTCCATTTCTGTGGAGATATAAGTAAATTCTACAGAAATATAATGTGGTACTGTTTCTTTAGCATCTTCTTAGCATGTGGCGATGCACCAATCTATCCTGCCTCTCCTGCTCAAGGATAACAAGATGGAGCAGCAGCAGTTACAAGAGCAGCCCCAGACCCATTTTGATGCACATATTCATGGAGGAACTTGTATCAAGGGTAGAGAGTTAGAAAATTTGAGTCTGCTGCCATCTAAACTGAATAAGGAAGCCACACTCTGGAGAAACTCTGAGAGGAGTTTTTATGTATCCCACTGAGGTTTGGGGTACACAAGAATGATCACTGTCTGCGTTGGTAATGCTTAATTCCCAAGCAGTATAGTGCAATTTTTACTCTAAGATAGGGTTGAGCTAGAGAACCATGCAGTTTATACAGGGTTTTTCTGTCTTACCTAAATATTTTGGGGTTTGGGAAATTAACTATTGGGAATAAAATGAGATGGAAGCCACATTTTGCTGCTGATTCATTCCATTCTCTAAAAGCTAAGAATTAGGTTTATCATAGACACAAGAAACTTATTGCAGCAATGCAAATTATATTTGTGAAAGTGGGAGATTTCCCATGTGGATCATAGGTTCACTTTAAAAGAATAAAAAATAAGTAAATTCTACCACAGTTACTATTCCATGTAGCTGAAAAACAAGTCAGCTGGTAATAAATTTTAAAACTCGCTGAGCAAGATCAGTAGAGTTTGAACCTATATTTGTTTTTATTTTAATCTTGGCAGGAAGAAATGGTACTTTCCCAAATTGTTCTTACATTATAGACACATGCTGTATAAGAGTTCACCAGGGGAACAGACATGATAAGACAGCTCTCATATATGTATCAGCTGTCTGATTCACCACTGAAACAAAGACACTTTCCTCTGAGTTGTAAACTCATGTGTATATGGGGGAGAGGCTGTACATCATGGCATAGAACTAAATTGTCAGCATTGACACCAAATTCCAGATCCCTTCTCATTCATTGTGCTTCATGCTGCCTCATGTTTTATACAGATTATGTTTTTGCTAAAATTGCCATTACTAGACTACATTAAATTTTAACACACTTAGAGAAGAATTATAAAAATTACTGTTACTATCATCATGTCTATGACTAGAAAATGTTCATGAAATTTTTTCTGCATTTATAAAAGATGTGGAAAAGCAGTGGAAATAAGAGTAGAAGAAATGGTTATTTTTCAATCTAAATATAACTATTTAATGTTTGGTATTTGGAAATTTAGGACCATTCTTCACAATTAGATTCATAGTATGTTGCTGTATTTAGTCAGGGTTCTCCAAAGAAACAGAACTGGTAGAATGAATATATATATTATATATATATAGACAGACAGACAGAGAGAGAGAGAGAGAAAGAGAGAGAGAGAGAGATTTATCAACTTAGCTCACAGGATAGAGTCTGAGTAGTCCAACAATGGCTGCACCACACTGTGGAGGCTGAGAATCTGAAGTCACTCAGTCCACAAGGCTGGATGTCTCAGTGGTCCCAATCTGGTGCTGAAGGCCTGACAAATTCCAAAAGATCAGCTAGTCTACAGTCTACAGCAGCAAGACAAACTCACCAGCGAGAGAGAAGACAAGCAGCAAGAAGCCTGGCATTCTCCTCTGCCTTGGCCTTCTATACTGACTGCCATCAGAAAGTAACACCCACATCTAGGGTGTGTCTTCCAGCTTCAGATGATCCAATCAAGAAGATCTCTTTCATTTCAGTTAATCCCAGATCCAGTCAAGTTGACACCCAGGATTAGCCATCACAAGTGCCTTCTAGGTAGCAGACGTTGTAAGCGCTTCTCAGCACTAGGTAAACGAAACTTCATTGCAACGTAGAGAGTTATTGTTCTAATGCTGTTATAGAGGTGAGGAAACTGTTGGTTATTTAAAAGTTACGTTTATGATATTTGAAAAGGAGATGATGTTACTATCATAATGGAAAAGGAACGTCACTGAGTAAATGGAAGGTAACCATAAATAAACCCAAACTGTGTTATTAAATTCCAGCCTGCAGCTTGCCTGTGCTCATTGTGAAGCCTCCTTGCATGTAGTGAAAAGTGAAAATTGGGGAGAGTGTGAAA
>NW_008355158.1:1715911-1738139 GCF_000622305.1 Nannospalax galili
GCTTTCATCCCTGAAGGGTCTGGGACATTTGTTGTCCTGTCTGGATTGGGTTGTTGCAGTTTCCCATTAACCTTAATCACAGGACATGGTAACACCAAAAGTTGCCCTAAGGAATCTCCTGTATTCCAGATATAATCTACATTACCTCCATTGTGGAGAACAAGTCCAATTTCCCCCTGGTAGTCTGGGCCAATCACCCTTCCTAATACTGTTATTCCTTTCTTAGCCTGCTGACTTAAAGGCATCAGAAGTCCAAAGTGGCCAGGGGGACATCTAAACTTCCAGTTCAATGGAATGTTTGTTGTCTCCCCTGGCAGAAGCACTCCCTCCTCTGGAACCAAAACATCCAAGCCAGTAGAGTGCAAAGTTGAGGGTACAGGAGGCAAAAATTTTCATAGAGGGTCACCAAGGGTGATAGTGAGTGGAATCATTTCCACTTCCACCCCTTGATTCCTGTACCCGTGAATCCTGGCTATAGGAGAAACTGTACTATATATTGGATGCTGATTAAAAGCATACACTGTCTTCTGGAGGACCCTGCCCCAGCCTTCCAGCCTATTGCCACTTAATTGGCGATGTAACTGTGTCTTTAAGAGACCATTCCATCATTCTATTAAGCCAGATGTTTCAGGATAGTGGGGAACATGGGAAGACCAGTGGATTCCATGACCATGGGCTCACTGTCGTACTTCTTTGGCTGTGAAGTGAGTTCCCTGGTCAGAAGCAATGCTATGCAGAATACCATGGTGGTGGGTAAGGCATTCTGTAAGTCCCTGGACAGTAGTTTTGGCAGAAGCATTATGTACAGGAAAGGCAAATCCACAACCAGAATGAGTGTCTATTCCTGTAATGACAAAACGTTGTCCCCTCCAAGACGGAAGTGGTCCAATGTAGTCAACCTGCCACCAGGTTGCAGGCTGGTCACCACGGGGAACAATGCCATATCAGGGGCTCAGGTTTGGTCTCTGCTGTTGGCAGATGTGGCACTCAGCAGCAGCTGTAGCCAGGTCAGCTTTCGTGAGTGGGAATCCATGCCGTTGAGCCCGTGCATAACCCCCATCTCTGCCACCATGGCCAATTTTTTCATGGGCCCATTGAGTAATAACAGGGATAGCTGAAGAAAGAGGCTGACAGTTCACAGAGGGGGTCATCCAGTCTACTTGATTATTGAACTCATCTTCTGCTGAAGCCACTTTTCATGAGCATTTACATGAGACACAAGTATGTTCACATACTTTGCCCATCTGGAGAGATCTATCCACATACTTCTTCCCCAAATGTCTTTCTCACCAATTTTCCAATCACGCTCCTTCCAAGTCCCTGACTATCCAACCAAACCATTGGCTACAGTCCATGAATCAGTATATAATCGCACTTCTGGTCATTTCTCCTTCCAAGCAAAATGCATGACCATGTGCACTTCCCAAAGTTCTGCCCACCGTAAAGACGTTCCTTCCCCAGTGTCCTTCAGGATTGTTCCAGAAGTTGGCTGTAATGCTGCAGCTGTCCACTTCTGAGTAATGCCTGCATAGCATGCAGAACCATCTGTAAACCAAGTCCTAGTCTTCTCTTTCTCAGTCAACTGATCATAGGGCACACCCCATGAAGCCATAGGTGCATGTTTGAGAACAGGAGGCATCTTAACAGGAGTAGGAACCATAGGCATTTGGACAACTTCTTCATGTAACTTGCTTGTGCCCTCTGGGCCTGCTCGAGCCCAATTACGTATATACCACTTCCATTTGATAATGGATTGTTGCTGTGCATGGCCTACTTTATGGCTTGGGGGTTCAGATAACACCCAGCTACTTGATGACTTGGTGGCCCATTCTCAAACGTTCAGTTTCCACTAAGGCCCAATAGCAGGCTAAGAGCTGTCTCTCAAAGGGAGAATAGTTGTCTGCAGATGAAGGAAAAGCCTTACTCCAAAATCCCAATGGCCTCCACTCTGATTCCTCTATGGGGGCCTGCCAGAGACTCCAAACAGCATCTTTATCTGCCACTGACACCTCAAGCACCATCAGGTCTGCTGGATCATATGGCCCAAGGGCAGAGCATCTTGTACAGAAGCCTGGACTTGTTGCAGGGCCCTTTCCTGTTCCAGGCTGATCTGAGTCACTTGATATATGGGTTGTAGTAACACACCCAGATGAGGAATGTGCTGCCTCCAGAATCCAAACAGGCCCACCAAGCATTGTGCTTCTTATGTATGTGGTCCCTGGAAACACCATGATTAATTAGCCAGTACCACAGGTCCATTCAAGTCATGCCCCCTTGAATTTTGGTTGGATTTATTTCCCATCCTCTCATGTGCATATGCTTAACCAACAAGTCCAGACTGTCTGCTCCCTCCTGCTCACTGAATCCAATCAGCATAATATCAACAATATAGTGGACCAGTGTGATATTTTGTGGAAGAGTCAGGCAATCAAGATCCCTTCAAACCAAGTTATGGCACAGTGCTGGAGAGTTAATATACCCTTGAGGCAGGACAGTAAGGTATACTGTTTGCCTTACTGGCTGAAAGCAAATTCCTTCTGATGGTCCTTATGAACTGGTATTGAGAAGAAAGCATTTTCAAAATCAATAGCTGCATTCCAGGTACCAGGAGATGTATTAATCTGCTCGAGGAAGGAAACCACATCTGGTACAGCAGCTGCAATTGGAGTCACTACTTGATTAAGTTTTCCATAGTCAACTGTCATTCTCCATGACCCATCTGTCTTCAGCACAGGTCAAATAAGAGAACTAAAGGGAGATGTGGTGGGAATCACCACACCCTGCATCTTTCAAATCTTTGATGGTAGCACTAGTTTCTGCAATCCCTCCAGGGATGCAATACAGTTTTTGGTTCATTATTTTTCCTGGCAGAGGCAATTCCAGTGGTTTCCCTTTGACCTTTCCAACTGTAATAGCCCTCACTCCACAGGTCAGGGAACCAATGTGGGGATTCTGCCAATTCCTAAGTATATCTATCCCAATTATACATTCTGGTACTGGGGAAATAACCACAGGATGAGTTCAGGGACCCACTGGAACCACTGTCTGTCAGACTTCAGCCAAAACTCCATTATCACCTGACCTCCATAAGCCCCTACTTTAACTGGAGGCCTACAATGCTTTTGAGGATCTCCCGGAATCAGTGTTAACTCAGAACCAGTATCCAATAGGCCACAGAAAGTTTGATTATTTCTTTCCCTGATTATTTCCTTTCCCCCAATGTAAAGTTACTCTAGTAAAAGGCCACAGGTCCCTCTGGGGAAGGATGGGTGAGAGGCGAACAGCATAACTCTTTGGTACTGTGACAAAGTCCTTCCTCAAGGGCACCTGGCCTTCCCTTCATTCAAGGGGTTCTGGGTCTGTAAACTGTCTCAAGTCTGGAAATTGGCTGACTGAGCGAGATTCTCTATTGTAATGATCCAATACTGACTTCCTGTCATTCATCCTAAGTTTTTCTGCTTATACAGATCAAATAAAAACTTAGTAGACTTCTTATGTATGTGGTCCCTGGAAACACCATGACTGATTAGCCAGTACCACAGGTACATTTGAGTCACGCCATTGTCTGTATTGTTTTGCCTTTGCCACCCATTACAATAAGTATGCTCACCTTGTCTTTGGTCAATATTACCACATGACCCCTACTCTGATGTCATTACACCTATTATATTTACATTTAGTTTATGCAATTGAGCAGCAGCATCTCCCACCTATTATATATACATTTAATTTATGCAATTGAGCAGCAGCTTCTTCAACTGTAAGATTCAGCTTAAGGAAAAGAGCAAAGACATAGCTCTTCAAATGTTCTCGTGTCTCTCTCAGTACTTTCTATCTTATAAAATCAGTAAAAAGCATGTCCTCTGGGCCATCCCACTGTGGAGGATTTGGTGTTGCACTGCAAATCCACTGGAGCATACCAATTTTCCTGAGCCTTACAATCCCTTCATCAACACTAAGCCAGGGGATATCAGGTATCTCCAGCTCTCTGTCAGTAAGTCATCTTTGATAACTCCCTCAGCCAACCAATCAAATAAACTTTTAACACCGTTATTAACTGCACGAGCTTCCATATTCAACCTAGAATCTCTAGTCAGGGGGCCCATGTAAATAAACTCAGCCTGATCCAATTTTATATTCCTT
Organism: Nannospalax galili; assembly: GCF_000622305.1. Lineage (NCBI taxonomy): Eukaryota > Metazoa > Chordata > Mammalia > Rodentia > Spalacidae > Nannospalax > Nannospalax galili. Next base: position 1,720,055 of record NW_008355158.1, read on the forward strand.
CCACCATTATCCCATACCCTTAAAATCCGTTCCCAGACATATTCATTAGAGTGGTATCTCCAGCTCTCTGTCAGTAGGCCACCTTTTGATAAATACCTCAGCCACTTTTTAGCACTTTTTTTAAACTGTACAAGCTCCCATATTAAACCTAGACTCTCCAGTCAGGGGGCCCATGTCAATAAACTCAGCCTGATCCAATTTTATGTTCCTTCCACCACTATCCCATACCCTTAAAATCCATCCCAGACATATTCATTAGACTTCTCCTTGAATGAATTAGCAAATTCATTAAGTTCTTTAGTGTTGTAGCACACCTCCTCTATGGGCCTGCTTAGCTTTGAGTCTGGTTATAGGTCTAGAGGCAACAACAAATGGGCCCTGAGGGACATCAGCTTTGTCTTGCTGAACGGGATTAGTTTCCTCAATGGAATTAGTTTCCTCAGGCAAGGGTGGAGAGGGTGGGTCTGTTGAGGGTGGGGAGATTAATTCATCAGGTGAATCAAATTCCTCAGAGTCTGAGGATTCAAAATCCTCAGCCTCCTCAGGGTTCTCCCACACATCTCCATCCTATGTGTCAGGATTCCAATATTTTCCTACCAATGCCCTCACATTTACTGCTGACACCCTTCAAGGCTGGGAATTAAATTTGTGTTGTAGGTCAGCCAAAAGTATAATAAGGGCTCCAGCTTGATTTTCTGAAGTTTTAGTTCTCTGGCTGCTGGAGAGAAGATTCTCTTCCAGGGAACACTTGCAAACATTTAAACTGTTGATTCAAATCTGGAGCTTGTCAATTTTATCATTAAGCTCATGGTTTATCTTCATCACTTTATCCAGAGATGCTAGAAGCAACCAGCCAGCATCATTATTTTTCTTATTTTTCCACAAATCATCAAATGTTTTATGTATAGAGTTACTAAATTTCTTGCTCCTCACAACAGGTGAGTTAAAAGATTCAGGTGAGTTAGGAGATTCAAATGGGTCTATCTCTATAATTGTTTCAAATAGTCTACACCATGGATTTTCAGTGCTGTCCATACTGTCTGAAGACTCTGAGTTGGAGATCCTGCTCCAAATTCGAAGAAGCCCATGAAAGACATTCATCCTTTCAATTCTGTTTCTCTAGAACCACTCCTGGTACCACGATCTGTATTAGTTAGGGTTCTCCAAAGAAACAGAACCAGTAGGATGAATATATATGCATAGACATTTATCAGCTTAGCTCACAAGATAGAGTCTGAGTAGTCCAACAATGGCTGTACCACACTGGAATGGTTGAGAATACATTGTCAATCAGTCCATGAGGCTGGATGTCTCAGTAGTTCCAATCTGGCCCTGAAGGTCTGATGAGTTGCAAAGGATCAGCTAGTCTTCAGTCTACAGCAGCAAGATGAACTCACCAGGGAGAGAGCAAGAAAACTCACCAGTGAGAGAGAAAGCAAGGAGCAAGAAGCCAGGCATTCTCAGGCTCTGCTGTGGCCTTTTATACAGGCTGCCATCAGAAGGTAACACCCACATTTAGGGTGTGTCTTCCAGCTTCAGATGATCCAATCAAGACGATCTCTTTCATTTCAGTTAATCCCAGATCCAGCCAAGTTGACACCCAGGATTAGCCATCACAGTCACATTTAAGAATCACCAATTCTCTGATTGGCAGTGAGCTTCAAAGCTATACTTTCTTTTTATGTGGATTCTTTAATTTTTTTGTGAATGGCCAAAACTTGTTGAATGTTTTTCACTGACAATTTTATACATGTATATAGTGCATTCTAATTACTGTCAAACCCATCCTCAGCCCCTCTTACTATGTTCCTCTTCCTTACATTCATTTTCCCCATTCATGTCTTTCTTTTGTTCTGTGACTTGCTTAGTTCAACCAAAGCCATATGTGTGACAATAGGTTTGGAGATTCCAATGGACTCTGGTGGTTTCATCAGTAGGTAGGTAACTATGACCCCCTAACCCATGATTCGCAGGCTGAGTATTATGCACGGCCATTGTAGGTATCTGCAGCTGTTGTGAAATCATTATTGTATTGTTTGAGTCATGCCCACACCAGAGCATTTCACAGCCTTACTTTCAACTTTCTTCTTCCTCTTCTGTGATATTTCCTTTGTCTTAAAGGGGATTGTGTAAATGTTAAGGTGCCAGAACTTAATCTTAGTGCCTTGAGAAGTTGTGCATCCTGTATTCACCTAAATTTATTGCATGGAAGCTTCTCTGATCAAGGCTGAGAGTAAAATGTGTATATGGGAATAAATAAAATCACAGATATTTAGAAGACAAGTTGGCGCCATGACAATTTAGTTGAACAGCAAGAGTACATTCCTCTCTAGGGTCATAAGACCTTTTCAACCATGAGTTTTTGACTGGGTTTACATTGTCAGGCATAAGTTTTCTCTTGTGGAGTGGGCTTTATATCTAATCAGAGAGCAGCTGACTACTCATATAACAGTCTTGCCACTATTCACCAGTGGGCACATATTTTTAAAATATACTAAATTTTAAAAATATTTTATTATTATTATTATTATTATTATTATTATTATTATCATTATTTTGTATTTTTGAAGCAGGGTGTCCCTGTAGCACCAGCTTTCCTGGAACTCACTATGTAGAGCAGGCTGGCCTTGAACTCACAGAGATCTGCCTGCCTCCGCCTCCCAAATGCTGGGACTATAGGTGTGTGCCACCACACCCAGCTTATTATTATTATTTTATGTGTATGAGTGTATTGTCTGCATGCATGTAACTACACCATGTCATGCAGTGCCTGTGGAGGTCAGAAGAGGGCATCAAATTCCATGGAACTGGAGTTATGGACAGTTATTAGCTGCCATGTGGGTGCTGGGAATCAAACCTTGGTCCTCCCCAGGAGCAGCCAGTGGTCTTACCCACTGAGACACCTTGCCAACCCCATAGTGGGCACATTTTGGCTGGTTGTTGATGTTGTAGTTACAGTAGTCACAGCTGGGTAACATCATTGATGTTTGCCCCAGAAGTGTACGTTGCACCTTTTGGCACCATGAAAGCTAGCTAGTATTGAGGAAGCCTCAGATTCTGTTCCAGTTTGATTTCTCTGCTTCTTACAATGAAGGTAAATACAGGTGACTCAGGGAATAAGGCCAAAATTGATAAACAGGTCCTCAAGAAATTTATGTTTCTGTACATCAGAGAAATCTGTAAATAGCGTGTGAAAGCAGCCCGTAGAATGTTAAAATTTCCAGCTGTATTTCTGAAAGAGGATTAATATCTGAAATACACAAAGAACTAAAAAAAAATTCTGAAAACAACACACTAATAAAATGAGCCACGAATCTGAATAGACAGCTCTTGAAATGAGAAATAAAAATTGCTTAGACAAATTGTTTAAATGTAGCAGCAATGCTATCATAAATGTTAATTTGAGCAACTTTGAGATTCCATTCCAACCCAGTGAGAATGGCTGTCATCAAAGAATCAAATGACAGCAAATGCTGAGAGGATGTGGGGAAATAAGAGCCCTTATACACTGTTGGTGGGAGTTTAAATTGGTGCAGTCACTATGGAAATCACAATGGAGGTGTCTCACAAAGCGAGAAATAGGACTGCTATATGACCCAGGTATACAACTCCTGAGCATAGACCCAAAGAACTTAATATCCTGCTACAGAGGTACTTTGTTAAGCATGTTCATCAGTGCTGTGTTCATAATACATTGAGAATAGAATCAACCTAGATGCCCTTTAAGAGATGAATGGATTATGAAAATATATTGTATAACATAATAGGTTTTTGTTCATCTGAAAAGAAAAATGAAATAATAAAATTTGCAGGCAAAAATTATACTATGTGATAACTTCCTGGAAAAATTACACTGACTAATGTAACTCAGGCACATAAAGATGAACATCTCATGTTCTCTTTCATAAATGGAATGCAGAATCAAATCTTTAGATTTGTGTGTCTAATTTGGAGTACTTGTAGAAGCCAGCAAAGTATAAAAAGAACATTGGGATGTGGGGTGCCTTAAAGAAGGGGGACAGAAGAACACGGGTGATATGTAATCAAAGAGAAGGAATACTGGGGGTGGGAAGTTTAAATAGAATGGGGTGGGGGGGTAGAATTGCGTGGTTAACTTATACAAAGTGCTTATGAAGAAGCCTTATGGAAAAAACTATTTCGGAAGCTGAGTATCAAATAAAAATCTCAGGGTCATGTGTGGGAGACCATCTCTGATCTGTTAGTCAGGAAGGCCCCAGAGGCTCCCAAAACAATACAGGCTCTTGCCATTTCTCTTAGATGGTCATCAGAATCAGTAGATTATTTTTATTAGCTTGCTTTTTGATTTTGTGAAACAGAGTCTGTGATGATTAATCCTGGGTGTCAACTTGACTGGATCTGGGATTAACTGAAATGAGAGAGATCTTCTTGATTGGATCATCTGAAGCTGGAAGACACACCCTAAATGTGGGTGTTACCTTCTGATGGCAGCCTGTATAAAAGGCCACGGCAGAGGAGAACGCCTGGCTTCTTGCTGCTTGCCCTCTCTCTCACTAGTGAGTTCATCTTGCTGCTGTAGATTGAAGACTAGCTGATCTTTTGGAATTCGTCGGACCTTCAGCGCCAGATTGGGACTACTGAGACATCCAGCCTCATGGACTGAGCAACTGGATTCTCAGCCTCTCCAGTGTGGTACAGCCATTGTTGGACTACTCAGACTCTATACTGTGAGCTAAGCTGATAAATGTCTATACATATATATTCATCCTACAGGTTCTGTTTCTTTGGAGAACCCTGACTACTACGGAGTCTTATATAAGTCAGGGTGACTTCAAACTTGCTCTGTAGTCAAGGCGGGCCTTGAACGCCTCGTCTTCTTGTCTTTGCCTCTTCATTGCTGGGATTACATGCATGCACGACCGTGCCAAGCTCAGAAAATGTTTGTTTTTGGTAATAAGTCACCAATACTTGTGGAAATGTTTTTCACTAAAATAAATGATTGCTATAATTGAATAATGATGCATTATAAATTTCACCTGGCTATGAACAGTATATATCGTATATCCTGATGGTGTTCTGTACAGTTTCTTTTTTTAGAGTTGTGTATGTGGTATATGAGTCTATGTGTGTGCATGTGGGAGCATGTATATATGATTACACATGCATGTGGAGACCAGAGGCTGATATTAGTGACTTTCTCAGGTGCTCACCATGTTATTTTGTGGGACAGAATTTCCCAACAAATCTAGAGCTCATCAGTCAGCAAGACTAGCTGGCTGGTTAGCTCCAGAGAATATTCTCTTCTAAAACATATTATTTATTTTTTATTTTATGCCTATGATTCTTATGCCTGCATGTATGTAAGTGCATCCATGTTGTGCAGTACCCAGAAAAGGGCATCAGATCTCCTGGAACTGGTGTTACAGATGGGTGTCAGCTGCTCTGTTGGAACTGGGATTCGAACCCAGGTCTCCTGCAAGAGAGGCCAGTGCTCTTAACTGCTAAGCCATCTCTCCAGCCCCATAAAATACTCATTCTTAAAAAAGAAGGAAAGGAAAAGGAAATCAATGTTTCAAAAAACAACCCGTGATCTCAAAAAATTCCCTATTATCCCATATCCAAATAATTAACACTGTACTAGGATGACTTTTTAAAAAGTATACTTCAGATTTATGTCATTTTCATACAATGTGCTGGTTTGTTTTTGTCACAAACTACAGTCATCTGCAAGAGGGAACCTCAGTTGAGGAATTGTCTCCAATGATTGGCCTGTGATCATGTCTGTGAGCTATTTTCTTAATTGTTAATTGATGTAGGAGGGCTCAGCCCACTGTGGATTGCACCTTCCCTAGGCAGAGGGGGCTTGGACAGTACGAGAAATGTAACTAAACAAGTCAGCAGGAGCAAACCGTTTGCAGCATTCTTCCATGGTCTCTGCTTCCTTTCCTTCTGTCAGGCTCCTACCTTGATCCTGCTTTGGCTTCCCTAAATAATGGACTGCAGCTTGTAAGCCTGTCAGCTGAGTAAACCTTCCCTCCCCCAAGTCAGTGTTGGCCAATTTTATCACAGCAACAGAAAGAGAACAATCAAGGGCAAATTTTCTCTTTTCTTTAACTTCCAAACCCTATTACAAGGGATGTAATATAATACAAAGTTTGAATCTTCAGGTTTGATGTAGACATATAGTAAGTGCAGTCTGATGACTTTGATCCTTTTTTGATTAGAGAATACTTGAGCACATGAATTTCAGTGTTTCTTACAGACTTTTCAAGAGGTTATTATGAATTCTTGCTTTTATTTCTGCAGTGAAACTTTTTGTCTAGGGAGAGAGATGCTGGCTATGGCTCCAGCTCTCAGTAGAAGGTGATGGCTTTGGCATTCACTACCACTCTGACGGAGCTAATGTTGTAAAGCATTTATGGTTATGAAGTGTGTACATTCAGCTAGTACACTCAGCAAAGTGTAGAAAAAGACTCCTCAGCCTTAGTTAGCTGCAATACCATTAGGATTTTTCCCCCTATGTTGCAGAATTCTTCATAATGTATAAAACAGATTTAGAAACTACACTTTCATGAGGTAATTAATTATGGTTTTTAGAGCAGCTTTAGTTTTTAAGCATTAAGACGCTGACTTTTATCTATACTAAGTCCCCTTTTTTGTATATTTTATGGATTTTTTTTGTATTTCATACAGAGCATATTAATCATCTTTATACCCCCGCCCCCATTTGGATTTCCTCATAGCCCTCCACTTTATTTCATGCATTCTGTCACGTATGTTAAGGCTTACTGAGTCAAGGTACTGTACCCAGACATCCCTCTGTGCAAGCTTATCCACTGAAGTCTAGTCAGTCTATCTAGAGTCTCTCCCTTAAAGAAGATCAACTCTCCCTCACTCAGCCACAATCAGCTGCATAGTTCTTCAGCTAAGCCCCTTTTGAAAGTACTTCAGAATACATTCTAGGCTTTGTACAATTAATCTACCCAGGGTACCTGAAGAATGAAAAAACACAAAAGAATAATTTTCAGAAAAAAATCCAATAGTGGAATAGATTAAAAAGGAAAATAGTGTGAGACTGTAATCCTTATACGGTTATAGCTACCGACATATTTATAAATAGACTTCTCTTTGCATTTAAGAAGTTGAAACAACTTTTCTCTTGTTTGAAGAAAACTTTTAAATCTTTCAACATGTTTCAAATGTAAATGGCCTTATTTCTAAGATGCTTTCAAGGCTATGGAGACTAAGAAGGGAGACATTTTATTATAGAGAATAACCCTTGAGTTCTTTAATTCCAGGTGAGGAAAGTCAGCAAACATCACAATGTGTTTATGTCCTTGACAGAAAAACAAAAATTTCATTGTCAATCTTTCTCTCATTATATACTTGTCCCAACTATCCATGTTACAGAATAGTTGAAGAATAAAGCTATGAGTCTAGGATTATCCCCTTTCTTTTAGGTGAGGATTCGCAACACCATGGCTTATCATTAGGGCATGTATACGGTATTTTCCAAGGATTCACTGACAAAAACTTTCACCTTGGGCCATTCCCATGGACACAAAAGACATTACCACACAAGTTCATTTAGTAATGAGTCCTGGGTTGTCAATTAAGGAACAAAGTGCCAATATTAAGAAAAATTAACGTTTTTACCTGTCACCTGTACTTGAGGTACCTTTAGGGTATCAGCTGCAGTTACTTAAGGTGCAGCTTTAACTAGGAATCCTTAGGCAAATTCACTCTTCAAAGGCAGCATCACTAGGGCTGATGACCCCTCCTCCCTTTCGAAAGTGGGATATCATCCTTTACAGTGACTCTCTTCTTTGCAGAGGGGACAAAGCCTTCCTTCTTAGAATCTTGCTGAGGGAAATTCTTTTCTACTGCCTTGGCTTTCAACAGATGTGGCAAGCATTACTTTTAGAACATACTTCAGCCTGGAGTTTCTCAGAGTTAGCAGGTTATTATCTGTCTGGGAAAATATTTCCAGATTAAAATTATCAATTGCACCTACTTTTGTTGGTAATTATTTCCTCTAAGTTTTTTGCACTATTTGTATTTTATTTCTTTTATGAAGAGCCCCAAAAGTCAAATTTAGAAGTTAACTTAGAGTGTCTGGGGTCTCATCTCCTTTTGTGGCTTTTTCTTAATGTTTGGGACAGCCTGACAGATAAAATAAGTATCTAATAAAATCTGGTTATTGGAAAAAATTTAATAAGCTTTATAAGCTTTTTAAAAGATAGGGTCCCCCTATAGCCCCTGCCAGCTTGAAAGTCACCATGTGGATCAGGCTGGCCTCAGCCTCACAGAGATCTGCCTGCATCTGCCTCCTTAGTGCTGGGATTAAAGGCATGCACCACCTTGTTCTCCTGAAGATAGCTTTTTTTTTCCTTTTAATCTCTACACAGACCAAAGGGTTTTGTCACAGAGATCCACCTATCTCTGTCTCCAGTGTGCTTTGATTATAGGCATGTACCACCACACACATACACTCTTTAACTTCTATCTTTCATAATTTCTTTTTGTGACTTAGACTTTCTGCATGCTTAAAATTTCTAGCTTTTGTTTTCATTTCTTTATATTTCCCTTTTGGAACAATTTCTCACTTTTGGACAAAACTGCTACCTAGAATACTTCCTAAAGTAAAAGCATCTCAGCCCCACCCTTTAAAAATTTTCTTTATAAAAAATGTATTTATCATTTATAACTTTTTAAACTTTCATATTAAAAGATGTTTCAAATTGAGCTTTTGTACATTCCATACAACAGTTCTTAATCAAATTTAGACCCCCTGCTCCATCCATGGCCCCACACCCCCCACCCTGGGTCTTACAATTTTTTTGCCCCCTCTTCTGCAATGTTCCCTGAGCCATGGGTGGGTGATGTTTAATATAGGAGGCCTATCCAGGGACACGGTCTGCAGTCTCTTGTTCTCCAAAACATAGCAAGTTGTGGCCTTTGTGCATATTGATTGTGCAAGACCAAGCCAGACAAAATTCAGCCATGGGTGGGGGAGATGGGCAAAAAGCCTCAGAGAAACTAAACTGTTGGCAATTGATTGCTTTTGGGAGGCGAGTTGGTTTTCTTTAAGGGTTGTGACAGCTGGTAGGTTGACCACACTCCAAGGGATGAACTTACACCCAAGAGCATTCAAGGAACACAGATTAGACTCAATAGACCTTATAAAAAAGAAAAATAATGATAGTGGACATAAAGTCAGGGGAGGTAGTAAAGTGGAGACACAGATGGGCAAGGAGTCTGAATCAGCAAAATCCATTGCTTGAAACTATCAAAAAATTGATTTTAAAAATAAGAGTTATGCAATTTGAGAGTCTTTTAGGTAGACCCACTGAAGGAGTATCCCAATTGCTTCACCCTTCATCCCCGTTCAGCATGGAAGAAGACAGAGAGGTCTGTGTCCTGATTCCTTATTGGCAGTTTGTGTAACCTCTTCAGAGGATGGTGTAATAAGAACAGGAGGTAGGAATTGGCTAGACAGGGTCAAAAGACTCTAAAGAAAAATACCCAATTTCTTGACTAAAAGTCAAAATGTCTTTGGGCCTCTTAGCAACATACTCTGTTCCAAAGGCCAAATGTGTCAAAAGTATTTGGGAGCTTGTATCTGATCCTTGAAAGATTTTAGGGTTACCCCTTCAGAGGCAGGAATGTGAGAGTAGCAAAAAACCCCATAAAAAAGAAAGAGTACATGAAGTTGATAGAAAAAGTGATCGGGAGCTATGGGAGGAGTTGGAAGGGAGGGAGTGCGTGTGGATTTGATCAAAATGCATTATATGCATGTATGACATTCTTAATAAATTTTTAAGTTAAAAAAACATAAAATATTTTTTATCCATTTTTATTTCTTCTGAGAACTCTGTTTAAGTTCCATAGGCAATTCTTTGACAGGGTCTCCCTATTCTCAGTCCACCTGGAAGTAACTATGTTGCCCAGGTTGGCCTAGATCGCACAGAGATCCACTTCCCTCTGCCTTCCCAGGACTAAGATTAAAGATGTGTGCTACTACAACTGCCTGCAATTTTTAGTTGGGTTGTTTTGCCCTTGGTAGTTTTTTGTAAAACTCTTTGTATATTCTAGACACTAATTCTCTAGCAGATGGATAGCTTGGAAAGACTTTTTTCCCATTCTGTAGGCCGCCGCTTCAGTAAGTTACCAGGTTCCTATGCAGTACAGAAGCTCTTTAATATCACGAAGTCCCACTTATTGACTATTGGACTTATTTCCTGGGCAAATGGAGTTCTGTTCAGAACATCCTTACCTAAACCTGTAACCTGAAATGTGCTCTGTACTCTTTCTTCAGTTTCATATTTTCAGATCTAACAGCAAAATCTTTGGTCTGTTTGGAATTAATTTGTATAGATGGTGAAAGAGAAGGCTCAGGGTTCATTCATTGACATGTAGATAGTTTTCCCAGCACCATTTATTCAAGAGGCTACCTTTTCTCCAATGTGTGTTTTTTTGGCATTTTTGTCAAAAATCAAGTGGCTATAGGTACATGGATTTATATCTTGGCCCTTGAGTCTAATCCATTGTTCGATATGTTAGTTTTTGCCCCAGTTTCATGCTGTTTACTACTGTGGCTCTGTAGTATAACTTTCTAGAGACACACAAATATTGCCATGACTCTTGGGTGCCCTTCAGCACCTGATATTGCTGAAGCCACTTCACAACTTGGTCACAGGACATGAAGAAATCAAATTGGTACTAAGCAGGACAGAGACACACAAATATTGCCATGACTCTTGGGTGCCCTTCAGAACCTGATATTGCTGAAGCCATTTCACAACTTGGTCACAGGACATGAAGAAATCAAATTGGTACTAAGCAGGAAGCTTCTCCCCATGGCCAGCTTTCATATACTAGAAGGTGCTATGGAGGCTGCAGGGGAAGAACCCTGAAACTGCAATAATGACCAATGCAGCAAGATATGCCCATGAAGCAACAGCAGCATAAATGTTATGGAGGTAACCAATTGCTTTTTGATTGACTTTAAGGACTGATCCACAGGAAGATACACATGCCTGAAAGAGCAGAAGCTGCAGGCAGCAGCACTTTATTGAGTCCCATTAAGGGAAGGCTAGTTTCTTCTGATGAAGCACAGCTATTTTATATATTTTTAATTTTTCTTTCCTTAATTATTTGAAGTTTACTCTGTTATATGAGTTTTGGTCAGAAGATTGAGATCTGAGCCACATCTCTGTCCTTGAGTGGAGATATGCAGCTCTAAACTGCCTCAAACATGCTAAGATTACTATCTGGAGGCATTCTGATAAGCCACGCTATCATCTCAACCCGTAAGACCTAATCAAAGTGCTCTTGACAATCACCTGACCAGGAAAACACCCCTTAGGAAACCTGTCTGTTCTTGAGACTTTAGAAAAGTAGTGTAAATCTTGCCTGAGCATGCAAGTAAATATATGGATTCTGTCTACCCATTGTCGCTCACACCCCATGAGAGTGTTTTCCTTTGCAATGGTCACTGTTAGAGTACCCAGGTCCTTCAGGCCCTAAGTAGAGGAAGCTGTGAGGAGGGTGAGAATATACCCAGGACCCTGTCATCTGGAGAATTAAAAGCAGCTTGACTACAGCTACATCCTACAAGTGATACATTAAACCAGGTCCGACTTACCTATCCTAAGAGAGTGACTCCTGTCATGTAGTCTAAGTCAAGTGTACAGTGCTTTTCTACCCCCATAACAGAGCGTAGATCCACACACAAACTGGGCCCATATCCTCATGGTGCCAGTTTCCCCGCACCCCAGTGAGCTTTAAAGAGGAGATAGCTCATTTTTTTCTGGGCTGAGCTGCATTTTTTACATACCATAAAACTCTTGCCTGAAGAATGATTTGACTTAGCACATTCCTTTTCTTGGGAATCCCTTCAATTTTCCCTCACCCAAATATGACACCTTTGGCCATTTCTCACTCTCATCTCTTAAGGGTACCACAATTTGCTGTGTGATACAATCTACTCAATGACCTGTGTTGTTTGAATTCAGTGGAGGACTCATGAACTGGGGAGGCCAGGGGAAGCCAGAGTGAAGTCTTGATGACATGTTCATAATTGAACACAGAATTAAGAGATTACAGAAGATGATGACAGCATTCCTAAAATTTTCTTGGCTGTTTTCTATATAAGAAAGCTATTAAAATAAGGGTTTTAAAGAAGTTGGGAGTTATTTTGAAAAACTCCTGGAGATTTTAATACTAGGCTATAGAATTTCTGTCTTGCTAAGTAGTTTTGGAGACACCAATGGCCAAAACTTTAAGATCACTAGCAAAGTGACCTTGATTTTCTTTTACAACATCTGTTATTTGGATCTACTAAGCAGAATAAATTGGTACTTTGCAAAATGCAAATACGCATTGTTGTTTTATAACGCCCATTAATATTTTACAAATTTTCCAATGTTGTTTCCATTCAAGTGGTAATTTTCTTTAATCACTGAGTCTTTTTAGAAGCCTGCTAAATTTAGTTAATGGAAAGATAATCATTATATAAAAAGGCTAACTGGAAATAAAGAATAATAAAAGTCTTAGTTCAAACTAGTAATAGTACCCATGAATATCACTCTGTGGCATTAATGGACATATGCACATACATTTTATTCAAACATTATGATTTTGAAGACTTTTATGTGGTATTCTCATCAAAAATAATTCTTTTGAAATGAAATGATATCTGTATTTGTCAGTCATACTGAAAAAAAATTCAAGTGTAAGAGTTGGAAAGTGATAGCTATGAAAAATTCAAAAGTGAGCTGAAGGGAGCATTAGCTGTTCTTGCAGAGACCTGGGTCAAATCCCAGCATCAACATGGCAGCTAACAACCACCCATAACTCCAGTTCCAAGGATTTGATGCTTTTTTTTTTTTTTTACCTCAGTGGGCCCTGCATGACACGGGTGACTTACACACATGCAGTCATGACATCATACATATAAAATAAAAATAAATAAATACTAAGTTTTTAATGAAAAGCATAAAAGGAAAAAAAACTACTGATCTGGGCTATTGATAGCTCTGGTCCACAGAAATAAGCAAAGGTGATATAAATAATTCAAAAGCCAGTGAGGAAAGGAAGCATTGATCTGAGCATCTTGCAAGTTTATTTAATATGGTCTTAGAATTGATTAGGATATCAGAATATTATCAGGGGGCCTGTGAGTTGTGAAGTAAATATTTGGAAGTAGAATATCATTATTAAGAAAATTATCTACTATAGAAAATAGCAGTAAGCTGTGGTGGTTTGAATGAGAAATGCTCCCAATTGGTGCAAGCATTTGAACACTTGGTCTCCTGCTGGCAGTGCTGTTTGGGAAGGTCATAGCACCTTTAGGAGGCACAGCCTTGGTGAAGGAAGTTCATCACTGGGGGTGGGATAACCCCCAGTTCATAACCTCATCCCACTTCTAGTTCCCTTTCTGTTTATCGTTTATATTTGAAATGTGATCTCTCAGGTTCCTTCCCCAGCTGCCTTCTGCCATGGCTCCCACACCATTATGCACTATTCTTCTTGAACTTAAGCCAAAACAAAATCTTTTTTTCCATAAGTTCATTTTCATCGTGATATTTTATCACAGCTATAGAAAAGTAAATAATACATAAGACAATACATGAAAGTTTTGTTAAAATAATGATGATATGAGAGTAAGAATTATTCATATTATTTTCTATAAGGTATATATGCTTATGTCATATTGTAAATATGTGATTATTTGTATAGTAAGGTTAATGTATAATTTTTGAATTACATATTTTGAGAATTCTATACACAAGTATTGTATTTGCATCTTTTCAGCCCCTCATCCCCCTCCAAATTCTTCCATGTCCCCACAACTCCCTCCCACTTCCTTGTCCTCTTCTAACATTATTAATGTTGCATAAACATGCACATGTGTATATGTGATATATATATATGTGTATGCACATGTGTGTGTATGTATATATAATACTGAGTCCATTTAGTCATTTAGCAATGCTCATGTGTACCAGTTTTGTCACTATGTAGATCTCATTAGGCTATCTTACTGTGAAAAATTCACTTTTGCAGCTTCCCTACCATGTCCTGAATCCATTATCTAGCAGCAGTTATCTTGTCCCTCTGATAATACTTATAATCTTTCTGCCTCCTCTCCTGCAATGTTCCCTGAATCTTAGGTTTAGAGGTTGCATTGCAGATATATCAATTAGGACTGGACACCTCATAGTCACTTATTCTCTGCATTTTGAGCAGTTGTGAAACTTTTAATAGTCTCCATATGTTGTAAAAAGAAGCTTACTGATGGGTTGTGAAAGGTGTACTTGTTTGTAAATACAATTATATGTATTTGGAATATAGTAAGAAATTATGGTGATCTAGGGAAGTGACAGACCTAGGTTCTGCTCTAGGATCTATGACTATCAAGCCATGACTATGCTTATAGTACCAGACATGAATTCACTCCTATTGAGTAGCTTAAGTATGATTAGACACCCCTAACTAATTCTTCCTCTACTGTACCAATATAGATAAGTTGCTGGGCTGGTCATTGTTATGGTCTGTAGGTTTTACATCTGGGTAGAAATAATGATGGGTTTTCTCCCTTGGCAGCTTGTATAATACTGTCTGATTCTATGAAAGTTCATCTTTGGAGAGGAGGCTTCGCGTTGAATCCAAGTCATTTGCTGTGTCTTGTGTCCAAAGTATGTTGTCTTCAGCAAAAGAGTCTTACCTTAAAGTTCTGGGAGGCAATCAAGGGCTGTGACAGTCACCTGTATTATTTTGGGAGTCTCTGGACATCATACAAAGTTTCTGGGTATAGTTATCACCAAACCTCATACTCACCTTCCTCTATGTTCTTCCCCTGTCCCTAAGGAGTCCAACATGTGTTGCAAATACTTTTGGATCTGGAACCCGCCCTGGGTTGTGGTCTACCTACCAGTGGTCACACCCTCAAGAAAACCTGACTCTTCCTATTCCAGCACCTATGAAATGCCAATAGCTACTTAGCTACTGGTTGGAGTTTGTTCCCATGTCCCCTGCCTTGAGCTTGATCAGGTCTTCTGCATGCTATCATATCTGCTGTGAGCTCATATGTACAACTGCCCTGCTGTCTGGAAAACAAGGTTTCCTTGTAGTTGTCCACTACCTCTGGCTCATACTATCTTTCCTCTCTCTCTTCCATGAAGATGTCTGAGCCTTGGGGAAGGGATGTGATATAGATGTTCCATTTAAGGATGAGGACTCTGCATTCTCTTTTTCTCTGCATGTTGAGCAGCTGTGGATCTGTGTTGAGTGCCTTCTACTGAAAGAAGAAGCTTTTCTGATGAGGGTGCAGAGATATGCTAATCTATGGATATAGCAATAAGTCATTAAGTGTCATTTAAAAAAGGTATTTATTGAATTCTTGCATTTCATACAAAAAATCATCTTTATACCCCCTTTCCCTTTAGCACCCTCCCATAGGCTCCTCCACTGGAGGTCATACATTCTGTCATTTGTATGAAGGCCTATCATGTAAAGTTAGTTTCCTCACATGTCACACAGTGCAAGTTTATACACTGGGCTCTAGTCCCTCCCATTAAGAAGATCAGCTCTTCCTTACCCAGCAGTAATCAGCTGTCAATAATTCTTCAACTAAGATTGGGGCCTGCTGCTCATTTCCACAGTTCTGTGCTGGGTTTTTGTCTGCCTAAGTTTGCATGGGTCTTGTGTATGCTGA
The DNA here is from genome assembly GCF_000622305.1 of Nannospalax galili. Taxonomy (NCBI): domain Eukaryota; kingdom Metazoa; phylum Chordata; class Mammalia; order Rodentia; family Spalacidae; genus Nannospalax; species Nannospalax galili. The sequence goes on from NW_008355158.1 coordinate 1,735,755, forward strand.
CACCATTGCTGTAGGTGTGTATGAGAAGAGTCCCAGGAGCCTGTAGAACTATTTCCTTATGATCATGCACCTCTTCCCTGGCTCTTACAATCTTTCCACCCCATTTTCCACAATGATCCCTTATCCCTTGGTTGGTAGATTTTAATATAAGAGTCCTGTCTAAGGACCCACACTCTGCAAACTCTTATTCTCTGCATTTTGGTCATTTGTGATCTTTTGCATTCCTGGCCCTCTGTTGCATGAGAGAGTTTCAATGATGAGAATTGAAAGATACATTAGTGTTCTCTTCATTCCTTGTGCTGTGTTCCATGAGCCTTAGGTATAGAGGTTTCATCCTTGATATGCCTCTTGGGCTTGGGAAATTCATGGACAATCTCTCTATGTGAACAGACGTAGAAATCTGCAACTATCTCTGTCTCTTGAAAAAGAAGCTTCTTTGATGGGTGGTGACTGGGATACTTTTCTATAAATTTAAGGATCCATACTACATTTGTCTGGGGATGTGACAGCATTGGAGTCTTCTCTAAGATTTATGACCTGACAACTATGTGTATTTTTCTAGGTTTATAGTATCACACATGAGTTTCTTCCCATTGAGTAGGCTTTAAGTCCTATTAAATATCTGTTGATTACCCCAAGATAAAAGTGCCATTACTGCACCAATGTCATTTTCTGTGCTGGTCCTTGATGTGGTTTTTAGGCCTTGAAGCTAGAGTTGGATCATTGATCGATATTCTCCCTTAGCAGCTTGCATTTCACTCTCCAAAGCTATGAGAGCTAGCCTTCAGGGGAGGTGGCTTCCAGGTCAGTTCCAGCTCCATTGCTCCAAATCCAAGATGCTTCTTAGCCATCTTTATTTCTTCCTTTGAGAACTGTTTAGATCTTTAGCACACCTTTTAATTGGGTCATTTGTTTTCTTGATTCTTTGGTTTTTGAGTTCTTTTATATTCTTGATGTTAAACCTCTGTCAGATATGTCACTGGTGAAGATTTTTCCCACTCTATGGGTTTTCTCTTCATTTTATTGATTTCTCTTTTGCTGTGTAGAAGCTTTTTAGTTTAATGAGGTCCCACTTGTTGATTATTGACCTTGATTCTTGAGCAACTGGTGTCAGTTTTAGAAAACCCTTTCCTACACCTATAACTTGTAGGTTACTGCCAATGTTTTCTTCTAACAGTTTCAGAGTTTCAAGTTTCACATTGTGGACTTTGGTCCATTTGGAGTTGACTTTTGTGCAAGGTAAAAGATAAGGCTCTAGTTTCATTCTTCTACAGGTGGAGATCCAGTTTGGCTAGCACTATTTGTTGAAGATGCTGTCTTTCCTCCATTGTGTGTTCTTGACAACTTTCTCAAATATCAGGTGGCTGAAATTGTGTTTACTCATGTTTGAATCTTCAATTATGTATCATTGATCTATGTGTCTGTTTTTCTGCCAGTATCATGCCGTTTTTATGTCCATAGCTCTGCAATATAATTTGAGATCTGTTGTATAGTAATCCCCCTAGCATTGCTCTTTGTGCTCAGGTTTGCTTCAGCTATCTGGGTTCTTTTGTGCTTCCATATGAATTTGGGGGTCATTCTAATGTCCATTTAGTTGAATATTGCTAGAAGGTTCTCCTCTAGGGCTTATGTCCTATTTAGCCTGTTGAAAATAATCAGATATATTAAAACAACTTGGGTTTATAAAATAAAATATGTGAAAAGGTCAATTTTCTATATAACTTTTGTCAGCCTAGTGTTTCTAATCCTGAACAGCCACTATGTTTTCGATCATCACTGCAAGCTGCTACCCTGTCAGATGTCAAGGAGAAAGGGAACCGTGATCAACTTTATGCAGGGCCTAGCCTTCTGTTCAAAACAGTTCTGAAATTATTATGTCAACAAGAATGATGTGCTCCTGGAGACCTAAATTCCATGTAATGAAAACAAATTAGATTCAGTGCTACCATCACATTGAAATTTGTTGTAGAAAAAAAGTTTTCACTCTTATCCAGCTGGCTTGTATTCTTCTAAATAAAGCAGTGTTTTTTGCTGTTTTTTTTTAAATTATTTATTTAATAAACATAATTAGAAGAAACATTTCATTACAACAGCATTGACACATTCCATAACAATTTCCAGAGATAAGATACATCTCTTTCAAAATTGGCTGTAAATTTTTAGGTTTACAGTTGAATTAATAGAGTTATACAATATTGAACTCAGTATAAACCCTATAAGACATAAAATTGAATGATATTTTACCCTTTAAAAAATATCTCCATTTCATTTTAAAATATGCTGTTTCATACAGAAAAACTCATTTTTAATGCAACTAACACTCAGATGTTTGCACATGAGTCTCTAATCTCTATATATCTTATTATTACTAGTCACAGTCAATTA
>NW_008355158.1:1740722-1763195 GCF_000622305.1 Nannospalax galili
TATAAGTCACTGATAAAATAAAGGCCAATCTCAGCAGACTTCACTGACGTGAACTTAGTATTAATATGAAGCTCACTACATAGAATATGGGGAAAAAGGGGAAAAAAGGGGGGTAAAACAGTTCAGTTGCTTAACTATATCAAAGTCTTTACTATTATTTTATTAAAACATGTTTCCCAAGTTTATTGACTGAAATACTTCTTGAATTATGAGTATTTTTCTTTAACAGCTAAGGTAATATTAAGTTAAATTTAATGTTCTTTTAATAGAAGACAAATTTATAGTTTAAATAAAGTTAAGAAAAATAAAACATAGCTGGGATGAAGTTAGGGTGTGATTTCGAGTGAAACTTGTTTCCTAGGTCATGAAGTTCATACCATCCTAGATGTAGGATTTGCATCTCCAGGGGACTGGAGAGATGACTCAGCTGTTATGAGAATCGAATGCTCTTGCAGAGGACCTGGGTTCAGTCCCAGCACCCACATAGCAGTTACGAACCGTCCTTAAGTCCAGTTCCATGAGAATCTGATGCTCTCTTCTGAATTTTGCATCAATGCACAACACAAATGCACTCACGTGTGTGCAAGCAATACACTCATAACATAAAATCAAATAGAAAAAAGATTTACATTTCTAATATGTATAGACAAATGATTTGATACTTATAAAATGTGAATAATGATAACTTTCGTTTCTCAATCTAATGGTTTAACTTTTCATTGTCTAGAAAATGCCAATATTTCTGACTCTCATGTTTGCTATGCTATGCTAATTGCAGACACTGTCATGTAGAATGATTTTTGGAAAGCAAGATAGTATAGTATTTTTTTCAAACAGTGGCTGTAGAGATGGCTCAGAACTTAAGGGTGCTGGTCTTGCAGAGAACAGTAGTTCAGTCTCCAGCACTGACATATGGTGGCTTATAACTTCTTGTGGCTCCAGCTCCAAGGGATTTACACTATCTTCTGGTTTCTATAGGCACCCCCCCCACATGCATATGCAAATATATACACACACATGAACATTTGCACACATAAATAAAAAAATTCATCTTTAAAAACAATTATGCAAACCACTTCTAGAAGTGCATGATTTGGTTTACACATTTCTTTCATTGCTATATAATAGGAATATGGAATAATATGAACATAATTTATCAATATTGTTATCAAAGCTCATTTAATTTGTGAGATTTCTATATAAATATTTATAAAACTAAATATCACTTTATAGTGTGCATTCAGGAATTGTGAATGTTTTTACATCAGTTACTTGAAACATGTTGTCTGCTGTTATAAAACTACATAATGGGTTTATGGAAAGTATCCTTTACTAAGTGGTTAGAGTGAGAAGTTCCTGGTTCATCTTGCTTTGGATGTTGTGAAGAGTATTTTCTTGTCTTTATTATTATTATTATTATTATTTAATAAGCACATGATTAGAAGAAACATTTCATTACAGCTTTAACACATTCAGTAACAATTTCCAGAGCAAGGATACATCTCTTTCAAAAGTGGCTGTAAATTTTTAGGTTCACAGTTGAATTAATACAGTTATACAATATTGAAATCAGTATAAACTCTGTAAGACATAAAATTACATGACAAATCCATGACATCTGGTTAGTTATCCTCTGTTGGCCATATAACCTTAAATCAACATACAAATCAAAGTTCTTTTCTCATTAACTGCACTTAAAATTAATAGCTATAATGGACTTTTATCATGCAAGTATCACCTATCTTTTTTCTGAATTTTGTTTGTGTGCACATCCAGCAATAATGGGTAGCTGTAAGTATTATTTAATAACTGAAACTAGTAATATGGTCTTATTACAAAATTTGTATTGTTTTCAGTCAAAATTAGACATAATTGTATTGTATCCTCGAATATTTGTAAATTAAGTGTTCAAACTAATCAACTTGTTCATTTATTGTGGTTAGAAACAAATCAAGCATGCTTGTTAATTGAAGCACTTCAGTTAATTCTGATTCAATTTCTTTTTAGAACCTATTGTATGAAACATTACTGTTAAAAAAAAAAAAAAAAACAAAGGAAGGCCTGGAGAGTTGGCTTAGCAGTTAAGTGCACTGACTGCTCTTGCAGAAGACCAGGTTTGATTTCCAGCACTTACAGGGTGACTAACAACCATCCATAATTCCAGTTCCAGGGGAATCCAATGCCCTTTCTGACCTCTGTGGTCATTGCATGACACAAGTGCACTTACATACATTCAGGCTATATACTCATACACATAAAATAAGAATACCAAATAAAGGGGCTAGCAAGGTGGCTCAGCAGTTAAGAACACTGGTTGTTCTTGCAGAAGACCAGGTTCGAATCCCAGCACCCACATCGCACTAACAACTGTTCGTAACTCCAGTCCCAGGGGATCTGACAGCCTCTTCTGACCTCTATGGGCATTGCACGAAATGGGTGCACTTACTTACATGTAGGCAATACATGAATACACATAAAATAAAAATAATAAATAAGATATTAAAGAAGAATAACAAAGAAAATAAAAGAAAACAAGAAAAATAACAGCAAAGGCAAAATATTTTACAAGTTTACAAATGAATAAAAGGAGTTGTATATTGTTTCTGGTTTTAATTGCTAAGTTTTGTAACAGTAGGGATCAAGTCAGAGCCTTGCATATTTTAGGTGAGCACTTTAACTTTGAGTTATATCTCAGGTTTTTTAGTTTTTGTGGACTGGAGGAAGTAACATAAGTTAACGTTATGCGCTAATGCTAATGAGGATACAATATGATATTTTAACACACTCCTATAATGTGCACTGGCCACATTGAAGCAGTAGAATTTTCCTTTCTATGCCATTTCGTTTTTTAGCAATTCATGTGTATATGCCTGTGTTTGTGTTTATGCCTTGCAAGTGTGCCTGAAGAGACCAGAAGCGGATACCAGGATCCCTGGAGCTGGAATTACAGGTGGTTATGAGCCACCTCAAGTGGGTGCTGGGAACTGAACTCTCATCGCTCTTAAGTCCTGAGCCATCTCTGCAGCCCATATCATTTCCTTTTTAAACGGATTATCTTAGGTTGCATACAAAGTAATGAATTTTGTAATGGCATCTTTGGGCACATATGTCATCCTGTCTTTTCATTCCATCTCCGCCTGCCCTACTCTCCCTCCTAGGCTCGCTCCTCCTCCTGTTGCTGTCCTTTCTTCCCTGGGTGGTCTCATCTTCTGCTTTCTTTTTAATATATTCTGCTTAATTCTCTACTGTCCTTAAGATCTCTTTCTTCCCATTCACGATTCTCTTTCTAATTTCATGACTTACAGCACACACACACACACACACACACACACACACACACACACACACACATACTATAAATATAAGTTCCACATATGAGAGGAATCATGCAGTATTTGTCTTTCTGTACCTGGTTTGTTTTTCATTTATTTTCCTGAAAATGTCATGATTTCATTTGTACAATGACTGCATAGAGTTCCATTGTGCATATTTAGTATGTTTTCTTTATTCATTCATCTGTTGAAGGCCATATAGACAGCAATAAGCATAGATGTGCAAGTATCTCTGTGTTATGTTGACCTAGACTCCTCTCAGTGTATACCCCAGAGTGGTATTGCTGTGTAACATGGTGAATCTGTTTTCAGACTTTTGCGGAACTTCCATACTGATCATGGAATACATTTATACACTTTCACCAGCACTGAATAAGATATTTGTGCCCTCTACATCCTTACAAGCATTTGGTGTCATTTTTTTTTCCTTCTGGCTGATAGTCATTCTAAATGGGGTAAGATGGAATGTCAAGGCAGTTTTAATTTGCAATTTTCATGATGGCTAAGGCTGTTGAACATTTTCCTAGGTGTATATTGGTTATCTGTAGTTTTTTGAAAACTGTGTTTTCAGTTCATTAGCTTATTTATTGAATAGATAATTTTAGTGCTTAATTTTTGCAGTCCTTTGTACATCCTAAATATTAATTTCCTGTTTGCTATGCAGTTGAAAACATTTTTACCTACTTGTAGCCTTCTCCACTTTGATGATTGTTTCTTTGGCAGGACAGAAGCTTTTTAATTAATGTAAAGCTATTTTTTAATTCCTGGGATTATTTCCTGTGATATTAGAGTCTTTTTCATAAAATCTTTGCCTACGCCTGTATCTTGAAGTTTTTTTCCTGTATTTTCCCCAATTTTTTCATTTTCAGGACTTAAGATTTAAAATCTTAAAATTGTATTTGACACAGTTTGGACTGAGTTTTGTCCATGGTGATAAATATCTACCTTCATTCTTCTACATGTAGAAATCACATTCTTCCAGCATCACTTGTTAAAGACACTGCTCTTTTCTGAATGTGTTTTTAAACTACATTGTCCAAAATTACTCAGTTGTAACTCTGTGGTTTATTCTTTTGTTATCTGTTCTACTCATAGGTCTGCATGTCTGATTTTGTGTTGGTAAGCTGATTTTGTTACCAGGAATCTGTACTCTAATTAAAAAAATATTTATTTTTAAAATTATTTTATGTGTATGAATGTATTGCCTGCATGTGTGTAACTGCACTTGTGTTATGCAATGCCAATGGATTTCTGAAAAGGACGTTAGATCCCCTAAAACCGAGTTATAGATTGTTGTTAGCCACCATGTGAGTATTGGGAACTGAATGGGTCCTCTGCAAGAGCAGCCAGTACTCTTAATCGCTGAGCCAACTCTCCAGCCCCTATATTATAATTTGAGAACAGATACTGTGATACCTATAAAATTTCTTTCTCCTTCACATTGCTTTGGTTACTTTTGATGTTTTCAATTTCCATGTAAAATTTAGGATTATTGTTTCTTGTTCTATACAGAATGTCATTGAGATTATCTTGAATCTGTACATTGCTTTTAATAATAGAACATTTTCCATATTAATTCTGCCTGTCTAATAGCACAGAGGTTGTGCTGGATAGCCTTAGTGTCAACTTGACATACCTGGATTGAGGGAGCCTCAATTTGGGAATTTCCTCCATAGGAATGGCCTGTGGGCATGTCTCTGTGGCATCTTCTTGATTGATGAGTAATGAGCCCAGTGTGGGTAATGCCACCCCTGGGCAGGTAGGCCTGTGTTGCATAGGAAAGTAGGCTGAGCAGGGGCCAGGGGAGCAAGCCAATAAGCAGAGTTCCTCCATGGCCTGTACTCCTGCCTCCAGGTTCCTGCCCTGAGTTCCAACCTTGGATTCCCTGATGAACTGTGACCTGGAAGACATAAGACAAATAAATCCTTTCCTTCCCAGATTGTTAGTGGTCAGAGTGTTTTGTCATAGCAATGGAGAAACATCTTCTAGTGTCTTCTTCATTTCCTTTTTTCAGTGATTTAACATTTTCACCATAGAAGTCTTTCACTTTCTTGGTTTTGTTTATTCCTAAAATATTTTTTGAAATTTATTTTTGTAGTTATTGTGACTATAATTTTCCCCCTGATACATTTCTTAGTAAGTTCATAATTGGTATAAAAGCTTTTGATTTTTGTATACTGATTTTGTATCTGGCAAAATTGCTAATAGTGCTTATCAGATCAAAGCATTTTTTTTCTGGTATTTCCTTTAGTGTCTTTTACGTATAGACTCATGTCACCTACAAATAGAGATAAACTGATTTCTTCCTTTCCTATTCTCACCCCTTCTGTTTATTTCTATGGTCTTCTTGCCCTAGGGAAGACTTTGAGCATTACATTGAATAAGAGTGGAGAAAATGGGCACTATTGTATGTTTCCAGATTTTAGAAGAAATGCTGTGTTTCCATTTAATACAATGTTGAATATAAATTTCTTATATGTAACTTTTTTTATTCCATGATTTCATCATGAACTGATGTTGAACTTTGTTGAAGATCTTTTGTGGATCAATAGAAATGATTATATAATTTCTTTCCTTAAGACTATTTCTGTGTTGAATATATTTCCACATGTTGAACCAACCTTGTGTCCCTGGAATTAAACTAATTTGATTATAGTGTATGTAATCCTTAATGTGTTCCTAAACTTAATTTGTAAGAATTTGTTGAAAATTATTTCTTCATAGGATGAGGGAGAGCTATGCAAGGGGCCATGATGTGGGGGGAAGGAAGTTAGGGGAAGGGGAATGGTAGGAGGTGTTACTGGGAGGAGGGTAGGGATAATGGGGTCACTGGGACTAAGGACGCAGGATGGGCACAGAGTGAAAGGAAGGAGATGTGTGAGTCTTGGAGGGGCTGCAAAACCCAGAGGGGCATGTGTTGCCCTTGGGACCCCATGGGAAGTGGAATATAGTGTCTGAACATTGGTGCATGTGTGTACCTGGGAGCTGCTTGGCAGGAGGCACAGTGTCAGACAGAAGAGACCTTCCTTCGAGTGGTTGGTGAGAGTGGTCCAGGAGACTCCCAGAATAACACAGGCTATTGCCAGACCTCTTGGTTGTTTCCCAGGACTAGTAGATGGGACCCTACTGCTGAAGACGGGATATACTTCAGATGCAGGACTTGAAGCAATGGAGCAGGAACTGACCTGGAAGCCTTCTAACTGAAGTTTGGCTATCATAATGCTACATGATAATATGCAATATGCATATCATCAGGGAGAAAAACAATCAATGGTCCAACCCAGCCCTAAAGCCTAAAAACCATAAGGACTGGCATGGCAAACTACCTCCACTGGTGCAATAGTGGCACTGTTATCTGAGGAGCAATCAATTGGTATCTAGAAGCCCCCTCAGTGGGAGTGAACTTATGGGTGGCACTGTAAACTCAGTCAAGTACAGATGGCAGATGACATAGAACCTAGAGACAACCCTATCTCTTTCATATCTCTAGACAAATGAAATTTCCTACTATATGCTAAATATCGATCCTTGCATTTACAGACAAGCATACCTTACAACACTAATCAAAGAAGCTTTTTTTGAAACAGATGGAGGCTACTGAAGAATTGTACAACTGGGCAGACACATAGAATATATGTCTGAGAGATGCCCAATACTAGGTGATGCATCTACAGTTGAACCTCTACAACTAAGGCTCATGGAACATAGCAGAACAAGGTATAGAGAGAAAATTAATGCATCCTTCAACTCTCACTAGTAAAGCTTTCTTGTACAGCAGAGTGTGATGGACATGGAAGGCCACAATGCCCAAGGTTTAAAGAATAAGAGACTAGAGTGTAAATGTCTGGACAGGACTCATATATTGAACCTCACCCACCTACAGCTAAGGGACCATTGTAGAAGAGGGGGCAGAAAGATTGTAAGAGCCTGGGCTAATTCATGAACAGATGGAAGTAGAGGATTTCAGGCCCCTGGGAGCTTGCACATGTGAACGTGTAGCAATGGTAGCACTGAGCACAGGACTCATGCCAACTCAGCTGAATGAGGGCCCAGAGCAGAGGAGAGAGATGGGTAGCTGGCAGGCCCTAGACTGAGAGGTGTTGGAGGCTGATTGCTGCTGGGTGGGGGAGAGTACGCCTTGCACACAGTATCTGGATGGACTGACTGGACTCCGGTGGATGTATCTGCACTGAAGGCATCTGGGTGCAAATGCTTGACTATATAGGACTTACCATGTGTGGTGGAGTGCATGGAGTCATGGGGTCTGGTAGGGGAATGGATGGAGGAGGAGGTCTGGGTTTGATTGAGAACTGTTGTATGAGAATACAGAAGTTCAGTAAAATGTTTTAAAAGCAGTGTAATTTCACCTGACAGATTTGAACTTTCTTGTAAAACATTGTATTGGTTGTAGCTATCCTGGGATGTGCTTTTAGCTGCTAGAGCCAAGTTTGAGTCATATCTCTGAGTGCAGATGTTTAGACAGAGTCAGTACATATGGGGGCTCTGCAGCTCTCACTGCTGGAAGATTTCAGAGGTCATCGAAGGACGCAGCCATAAGGGTTGATTTTGGATTACTCAGTCACCTGAGTCTGTCGGGGTGTGGCATGTGCCTCTGTCCCTGAGCTTTATTTTTCTATAGTTCCTTTGACTAAAAGTTTCCTCACTACCCAGGGAAACATTATTCCCCGAACTGATAAGATTTTAAATTGTTTTCATTCTATCCCTGAGTTTCCTTATAATCCAGTTGTTTCATTTATTCTTTTATTATACTTGTAAAAGAATCATTCCTGTCAATGATCAACTAGTCGTTTAGCTTTTGTAATTTTCTTGCTAATGTTTTCGATTTTTGTTGTACTAGGATCTGATAAGATACAAGAGAATATTCTGCTTCTTTCTGATTTAGTAAGACTCCTTCTTTGGTCTAGAATTTGGTCTCAAAAGGTTACATGAGCTCTTGTGCAGAATGTATATTCTGTTTCTGTTTGATAATAGCCTGTAGATATCTCGTAAGTTTATTTGATCTATGGTACAGGTTAAATCTGAGATTGCTATTGAATTTTAGTTTGAATGACCTATATCCAGATGAGAATATAATATTTAAATCATCTACTGTACTTGTATCAGAACCTATAAAGTCATTTTATGTCCATTACTGTTTGTTTTATGAAACAGTGACAAATTTTAGTGCACATATATTTACAATTGCTGTATCATCTCAATTAATTTTTCTCTTTATTAATATGGAGTGGCCTTCTTTATCTCTTCTGATTATTTTTGTTTTGAAACATAATTTATCAGATATAATAATAGCCATACCATATTATTTTTAGTTTCTCTTTGGTTGATAGATAGTTTTCCTTTTTTGACTCTCAATTTGTGATGTGTTTACTACTATGGTATGTTTCTTGGAGCCAACAGATAGTTGGATATCATTTTTTAATCCAGCATGCCAGTCTATGTTTCTTTTGGGGGTACTTGAGGACATTTGCATTTAAGATTTCCCTGTATTGAGAGACCATTGCATAAAGCCATGAGGGAGAAGCCCAAGCTGAAATGAGACCCAGTGTGTTAGAGATGCTAGATCCATGATGCACCCCATGAAGAAACCTGGAGATATGAACTTGCCTGAAAGAAAGGCTGTATGTGGTACAGGCAATAGAGATGCAGGGATAGAGCTGCTCTAGCCCTTTGGAGTCTTAAGTGTAAAACAAGCCCCAGGTGCTGGACACAGAGCTGCAGGAGATGATTTGTCCCTTTGAATTCCTGTCTTGATTTGATATGACCTTTCCTTGCTCCATTCGTCCATTTTAGAATGAAAATTTTTATTATGTAGCATTGTATATTGGCCAATTGGAACTATCTACTTTTTTTATGTTACAGAAGCTCAGTTAAGAGATATCCTTGAGTCCAGGAAGAAATTTTGGACTTTTGACTTTTGACTAGTGTTTGGACTAGTAAAGACTATGGAGACTTTTGAAAGTTGAACAAATGCATGCATTTTTCACCATGAGATGACCATAAGCTTATGAAACACAGGGGCAGAATGCTGTGGTTGGAATATGAAATGTCCTTTATGGGCTCACGTGTTTGAATACTTGGTCTCCAGTTTGTGAAAATTGTGGAAATGTGAGCCGGTGGAGTCTTGATGAAGAGCGTGGGTCACTGGCCTGGGCCTTGAGGTTTTATAGCCCAGTTCCACTTCTTGTTCACTCTCTGCCTTCTGACTGTGAACACAATGTGACTGCCGGCTTCTTGCTTCTGCCATCATGCCTTACCTCCATGATGGAAGGTATCCCATCAAAATGAAGACCAGAATAATCCTGTTCTCTCTTATGTCTTGACAGATGTTTTGTCACAACATTGAGTAAAGTAACTAAAACATGTGTATTATATATGTCTATTCCTCTATTTAGGTTTTTATATGTAAAATTATCCATCTATAAATCTATTTATAATCTATCTATTTAGCATCTATCTAGCATTTATCAATCTATCATCCATCCATCATCCATCTATCTGTCTATCATCTATCTATCTATCTATCTATCTATCATCTATCTCTCTATCATCTATCTATCTATTTTCTGATTGGCTGGTTCCTCCAACAGGCAGGGCCTGACACAGAGCAGGAACTAGGAAGGGAAGCTGGGAGCCATTTTGGGATGGAAGCCAGGAGCCTCCGATAGAGCATGATGGTGTAGGAAACTCGTAGCCAGTGCAGCAACTCAAAGACAGAATGGACTGACTCTCTGTGGACCTGGGGCGAGATTGCTGGCCCTGGAGGCATGAGCAAATGCTAGTGGGAGCTATGGGTGTGGCAGGGTCTGATAAGGCAGCTAGGCACTGGGTACTCATTCTTTTGTAAGTTAATAAACTCACATAAAATATACTGTATGGTTTGTCTGATCACGCAGGAGACCCAGAGAGAATTCTGGCCACAGAATTGGCATAGTCTGACAGGATATGACAAACTGAAAATGAGTTTCAGAAGAAAGCTAATGGTGGTGCTGATGTTTTTGCAATGGGTTACTAAAAAGAGGCCAGCCACGCAGAAGCGTGGGCCATAGCTATGTTGTAAATGTGGGGATATGTTGTGGGTATGTGAAGATTTGTTAAAAGTTACTCAAATGCTAGAAAATCTGTTATCTGCTCTGGACCCAAAGGGAGCTCCCAGAAAAATAGAGTGGCCACTTTGTATGATGAAAGATGTGCCCCAGGCAGGAGAAGCTGAAAAGGCTGCACTGGAAGACCAGTTACAGAGCTGGAGAGAGAAAAAAGGCAGGGCACTCTAACTTGTGTAAAGTCCAAGGGCTCAGAGAAAAAGACAGATAATAGTAAAAAGGAAAAAAAGCTAACTGTACTATAGCTAGGAAATATTCCGTGCTAGAACTGTTAAAACTAGGAAAAACTTAGAAGCAAGCAAGCAGAGAGCTCCTGGCCATGTGGCTTATGAGAGAATGGGACATGGGAGCAAACAACTTCAGTCTAAGTCATTCAGAAGCTTCACAGCTGAGTTATATAACCACCCATCCATCCTTGAGATATAGGCTGTTCAACCTAGGCGAATGCAAGGGGAAGCAGTCCTTAATGGGATGGCTGGTTGAAAGCATTAAAGATACATGGTTGTCACCAAGGGAGACTAACATGATTGGCAGGGGCTGGAGGACTATAAAGGAGGGGCAGGAATTACTGAGAAAACTAGGTATGAGAAAAGCAATATGTGATGTCCAGTTCACTGGGCCAGATGAGACTGTGTTCATCAGAGATATGAAGGAAAGTTTAATTCAACTGGACCCTCGAAAATGGTGTAGAGCTTTAATGGCTGTACTAAGCCCTTTGATGGGACAGGATCTTTGTAAAGTGAGAGAGGCTTTGGAAAATCTAAATGATTCTGACCAGCACGTAAAACGTGTCTGTGAAATAACAGAACACCCTATAAGAGATATAAAAAGGCCAGACAGAGGAAACATCTACTTGGGTTACTCGAAGACAAATGTGGCAAGACTTATGTCAAATGCAAATCCCCAGAGAAAAAATTGATAGAAAACCATATTCAGTACTAAGGCATTTCTGGAAGGCTTTAAAACCAGAAGAACAGTTTACAAAGGACATTTGAAGGATAACAACTGTACAAGGGGTGGTTAAGAATCCCCAAGGATTAAATAAAGATGCATTTCTCATCTGATAAAGGCTATACTAGGGGTAGAAGCAGGTTTTCCCACCAAGTTCTCCCCCAGCAACCTGGTGTGGTCAATGGGAAGATGACAGATGTGGCTACAGTCAGGAGACAGACCCAGAGCCTGTTTGACTCAGGGAACCAACAAGTGCAGGGGGGACAGGAGAAGCCCCCTGCCTCCTTAGCCCAGTGCAGGGTCAGGCAACTGGAGCCAACACCTGTAAGTGTATCAAGAATAAAATAATCCAAAGGGATAACTAAAAATGATAATGAGCTAACCAAATTAGTGCCTCATACCCATGCTATGGTACCTAACAAGGATCTATAGAGAAAACAGTTAATACAAATGGACAAAACCTTTCCATGCTGTGTGAGACCTTGTCTATGATTGCTTTAATATATAATGTTAATGTCTGAGTGTTTTACAGATGTGAAACCCATTTGAAAGATACCTGAAGAAGCAAAGGCCTGCTATAGACAACTGTTAAGAAAATCTACAGTATCAGGGTGGGTTGCCCCCCTATGAGCTTTTGGTAAGAGAGAGACCCTTGAGGTCCTCCAATTCACCAAGGTTATTGTCATTAATGTTAGTTTTACACTAGAAAGGTCAGTAAGGCCATGTTGCTGAGGACACTGCATGCTGTGAGTATGGGAGAAGAAGAAGAGATCGAACTGAGTCTAAGCTAAAAAACTCCATGCCACTGGATGGATGATGTTCATATTGCCAGAAGGATCTATACTGATGGTTGGGGAAGAAAGAATCCCCTTTCAGTCTACTTAATGATGGACCTGGGTGCTGCACACGACGGGCATGTCAAGCAATACCTGCAAGTGCAATAATGGCTCAACCACATATGTACAACTGACAAATTTCTAATTGGATAAGGCCCACTCCTAGGGGTGGAACACACATCTGGTGCTGTAGACCAGGCCAATGCCTTTTGTCGAGAATGGCTACAGGCCCTAGTGGAGAAGCCATCATAAGTATATTATTTAATGAGTATAGTACACCTATTGGGATATCGTCTAGGCATTTGTATTTACGTTTGTCTACTTTCTTCCATTTGTCTTTATAGTAAAAGAATAGATTAGTGGCCATGGCCTAAGGACAACTAATGGGGAGACCCAAGAAGCCATTATCTTGCCATGATACAAGAGAGATCACCCTACATCTATCACCACCTCCAAGGCTCAGGGACTTTAGCAGAAGATGGATGGGAAGATTGTAAGAGTGGAGGAAAGGGGTAGAGTATCTCCCGATTGCCTGGCTCCTCCAATGGGCAGGGCCTGACACAGAGCGGGAACTAGGAAGCATAGCTGGGAGCCATCTTGGGAAGGAAGCCAGGAGCCACTGGTAGAGAGTGATGGTGTAGGAAACTCACAGCCAGTGCAGCAACTCAAAGACTGAATGGACTGACTCTCTGTGGATCTGGGGCGAGATCACTGGCCCTGGAGGCATGAGCAAATGCTAGTGGGGGCTATGGGCATGGCAGGTTCTGATAAGGCAGGCTCTGAGTCACAGCGGTGGGGGGCTAGGCACTGAGTACTCATTCTTTGTAAGTTAATAAACTCATAAAATATATGGTTTGTCTGATCACACAGGAGACCCAGAGAGAATTCGGGCCACACTGTCTATCAGCTATCTATCTCATCCAGTGGAATGATGATGATCAGAGGTCCCTCAGCGCTGATACACTGAGAAACATGGTGACTACAAAGATGTTGAGTCTTGATTTCATTTTCATATGCTGCATTTCTCCCCACCTGTGTGTGAAGCTAAATATTTTAGCTTTGAGAATAATCAGCTCTTTTAAGCTTAAAATTTTAAATCTTATTTTAATTTCTATAGCACATTTTTCAAGATGATCATTCTCTATTTTTTTGAAAGATAAAATTCACAATAATCTACTTTTTACCCTTTCTTTTTTCATTTTTATTTTTTGATGTGCATGAGTTATATGCCTGCATGTATGTAAGTACACCCATGTTGTAAAATGCCTAGAAAGGACAGAAAAGGGAATCAGATCTCTAGGAACTGGAGGTATGAATGGTTGTTAGCCACCATGTGGGTGCTGGGATTCAAACCCAGGTCTTCTGCCACCACAGCCTCTTAACCACTGAGCCATCTCTCTGGCCCCTTAACTTTTCCTTAGTATGTTTTTATTATTTGTGAGAATTTCATGTATGCATACAATGTGTTTTGACTATATTAACCCCAGTTTCCAAATTCTTGTCCTTTTTTGGGGTACAATAAACACTGAGTTTGTGATACTCGTTTATGCATGGGTTTGGGGCCTTTCACTGGAGCATGGTTAATCTACCAGGGGTCACACCTTTAAAAATATTGACTCTGCTTCAGCTAACAGCTATTAACTGTCAATAGCTCTTCTGTTTTGACTTCCTCCATCTTCCATGTTTGAACACCGAGTGACTTGGTCTTGTGTAAGTTTTGTGCACGTAGGCATAGCTGTTGTGATTCCAAGAGTGCAGTGGTTCTAGCATGTCCAGAATGCACTGCTTTTTTCCTCATCCTCCCCACACTCTGGACCTTACAATCTTTCTGTGCTCTCTTCTGCAATCATCCCTAAGCCTTGGCGAGAGGGGGTGTGATTTTGATGTCTCATTTGTGGCTGAGCATTCCTATGTTTCCACTAGCTGTGAGTTTCTTTGTTAGCCACCATCCAATGCACAAAGGAGCTTTCCTGAGGGGGACTGAGAGCTGCCCTAATTGATTGGTGTAGCAGTAATTATTGAGAGGACAATTTGATTCTAAGTCCATTCGGAAAAATAATAGTAATAGGTTCACCTCTGGGGCCTATGAGCTCCCTACATGTGAATTATTGACCAGAGTTCACAGTACCAGGCATGTGTTTCCTTTTGTGGAGTTGGCCTCAAATATAATGAGAAAGTAATTAGTTACTCCCATAACATAAGTGACACTATTACACCTATGGGTATGTCTTGCCAGTCCAGTCACTGTCATACCTCACAGAGTTCACATTTTGTTAGGACTGTTGATGACTTTGTAGCTTCTAGTGCAAAGAAAGCTAGCCAGTAAGAAGAATCTTGTTAGTACCAGCTTACTTTCTCTGTGTTCTGTGACTCAAATCTTAGCAGCAAGTTCTGGTGAACAACTGAGAGCAGTGACTCATTGACTGCATTGTTTTGGAGTTCTTCAGCATACCCCTGCCCAACAGCTCAAGGGGAGGTAACCCATGCCTGGTATTGCACCATTTTTTTGGCAATCTATTGCTTCTAGAGAAACATTAGCCCCTTCTATAGGGTAACTCCAAATAAGCTCTTTAATATGGATTATATATAATATATGATATAATATATGTATATATTTAGGAAGCTTACAAAATAGGGTTCATAAAGCTCTTTCAAACATCCTTAAAGTTAGCTGTCTCCTCACCCTGTCTCTGCCTTACTCTTCCATCCTCCCCCCTCCTTAAATCTTCTTCCTCATTATTCAGCTTTTCTTCTTCACACCTCCTGTGTTCTACTATCCCATCCTTTAAACTCTTTCTTGTTCCCCCCATGGCCTTTTCTAGCTTCCTGACTTCTACAGGTTAAACACATATCTAAAGATGGGATGCTAGGATCCACATAGAGTGAGAGCATGTGGTGTTTGTCTTTCTTGGTCTTGATTACCTCACTCAGTAAAATTTTTCCATTTCCCTCCATTTACCTTGTTAATCTGTTAAAAATTCCTTTATTCA
The DNA here is from genome assembly GCF_000622305.1 of Nannospalax galili. Taxonomy (NCBI): domain Eukaryota; kingdom Metazoa; phylum Chordata; class Mammalia; order Rodentia; family Spalacidae; genus Nannospalax; species Nannospalax galili. Next base: position 1,755,953 of record NW_008355158.1, read on the forward strand.
GAGTGAAAAATCCAACCTTTGATTTAATAAAATTATTGAACCAGGATATTTCTAATTATTATAGTCAGAAATGTTTGAAAGGAAAGTGAAAGAAATACACCAGAAATAAAGATATATTTTAAGAAAACATCAATAGTAGATTATTGTGTCAGAATTTTAATGAAAAAGAAAAAAGAATAGCACAATTAGTTCTAATCATGAAGTAAGATTTAAAGAATTTAATTACTTTTTAAAAACTCTTTTGAAATGCTTTGCAGTTTATTTTCTTCCCATCTTATTTTTAAATCACCCTCCCATACCCTGAATTCTACTTGGCTATAAAAATATTTGAAAGCCAAACTTAAAAATGAATCCCTTAGAAAAGTTTAGCAGAATATCTCCATCCACCAGAAGTTCAGGACTACAAATTATGGTTTATATATAGTGTCTCTTGTGATTGGAGCTCAAATTTTTGTCCTTATTTACATAGCTTCTTATGACATTTCTCTTAAATATGTGTTTATATTTAACACTCTAACAAGATACAATGATTTTTTTCTCTTGACAACAGAGTAATAATTTTTAGGAGATCAATAAACAATATTAATAAAAATAAAATATTGAACAAAAATCTCATTGCCTAATTCATGGCCTATATCAGCATCTTTGGTGTGTCAAATACTGAATGGGCTGTTAATAACTTAAAATATTTTTTGTCTCTTATGGTTTATGATTTTTTTAAATAAATAATTTATTGAGAATTTTATACATGTATATAAGGTGTTTTGATCAAATCCATGTCCACTCCCTCCCCTCCAGCTCCTCTCATATCTCCCCACCACTACTTTTCTGATAACTTCCTGTACTCCTTCCTCTTTTTGTTTTTATTGGGCTTCTGACTAACATTTACCTTCCTGAAGAGGTAACCCTAAAATCTTTTAAGGATTAGATAAAAGCTCCAAAATATTTTTGACATTTTTTGCCTTTGGAATGGAGGAGATTGCTAAGAGGCCCAAGGACAATGTGAGTTTTAGCCAAGAAACTGGCTACTTTTCTTTGGGGTCTTTTTACCCAAACTGCTCAGCAAATTCCTATCTCCTTTTCTTATCACACCATCCTCTGAAGGGATTACCCAAATTGCCAATAGGAAATCAGGATGCTGACAGCTCTGGCTTCTTCCATGCTGAACAGGGGTGCAAGGTGAAATAAGTGGAGTTACCCCTTCAGTGGATCCATCTAAAAGACCCCCAAATTTCAGAACTCTTATCTCAAGGAGGAAAAGAAAGCCTTTGAATCGTGAATAGTAGATGTGAAGGAGAAGTAAAGGCAAGAGTAATAAGTATTACAAGTTCTAGACAGGGAACTAGAAAAAGAACAGGGCAATTTTCAAATGTTAATATGAGAGTCCATTGGAATTTCTTGACAAGGGCTTCTGAAAGCATCCCTCTATTGGGTTCTTCCTCATTTTTCTTTTGTCTGCCAAGCTGGACTCTAGAGTGATGGATTCAGGATTTCCTTTCAGGTATTTTGATAGCTGTTGGAGTGGTTAGAATTAGTGTCAGTTCCCACTCAAAGGCTTCTAGATAGGGGGAGAAAACAAACTTATCCATCATTTTAGAACAATAGCTGGTTGTCTCCCTTAGCTACAGGTGGGCACTACAGTATTGGAGACCAAGATTTGAAGTCTTGCATCTGAGCAGCACTTTCTGGTTAGGAACAAAATCATCAATGAGAAATAATTGTCTAAATAACTTTTTATATGGACTTAAGCCTAATGTCTGGGAATTGTAAACCCTTGAACTCTTAAAGAAATAGACTGATGACTTTGCTCTTTGGTTTTACTTTCCTTTGGGGTGTTCAAGACCATACAGTCGGCCCAAGTAAATCAATTTATTTTTACACTTAAGGTCATTTGAGGATCTGTTCCTCAGGGGTCACATGAGCTTGGGAGGAGCTCCTGACTGGTGACTTTACTCTTTGGTTATACTTTCCTTTTAAGACCATACAGTTGGCCCAAGTAAATCAATTTATTTTTATACTTAAGGTAATTTGAGGATCTGTTTCTCAGGGGTCACATGGGCTGGAGAGGAGGTCCCGGCTCCTTTCTTTTACCAGTTCCACCTATGTGAAGATAAGTCAAAGGTTCTGCTCAACCATGTCTGGCTTCCCTTGGTAGCATGAGTTAAATGTTTCCTCTGAGTTGACCCTCCTCTTTGTAGACCGGATACTGGTTCAAGTCCATTTTATGGGGTCTCCATGGCCTCCTTGATCAAGAGGACAGGTGACTCACCACAGTTACAGGACATTATGAGAGATGCTGAGAGTCCCCTGAAACTTAGCCTAGGAGGTCAAGGAACAAAACCTGTCCTTTACGTCCCTCTGACCAAATTAGTATAGGCCTCATGCATGGCTGTTAAACATCCCATAAGGTTAGTTCCACCAGTCTGGTACTTTTAATTATCATGTGCTATGTAGATAAGGCTTGGGTAAAAAAACCAAATATTCTCAGATAAACTTTGAATAGATATATATTTTGTTCCTTAAACTAGTTGGCTAAATTATGACCATAAATATTTTAAGATTATGTGTATTTTATTTTTGTCTCATTCTTTATATGTCATAACAAACCTAAACAGATCTTCATCACTTCCTTAGGCTTTTTCATTGTTTCTCTCTATTTTAGAAAAATCTCCATTCCCGTATCCTTTTAACACTGTATACATTCTCATTTTCTTTTTTTTTTAATAGTTAAGAGACACAATAGTATTACCAAATTAAATTTTCCATCTATTGTGAAGCTTCTTTTCCTGGGGATGCTAAGCAATGCTTATTCCCTTTCAAGGTTCTAGTGTCAAGCCAATGTTTGATTAAAGTTTTACTGGGGAACCAAGGAATTTATTGAGCTTACTGAAATAACTGAGGAGTTGCTGAGGTGTATGTATGACCTGAGGGTATGCACACTGGAAAGCCTTTACCCAGTATGGGTCATACCTTCTTTTCCTAGCCTTCCCCAGATTGTATACTTTGTCCTTTACCCCCCCGTGGATTTGGGGAGAGCTAAAGGTTTATGATATTTTTTATCTTTTATAAACTTTATATTTTCAAATTGTCCTTTGTAATCTTTATGGGAGCTAATTATCATCCAACTTAACAGTCAATGACATTGATAATATAGAAAAAGAATATTGTTTAAAATGCTTAGTAATTGCAGACATCATGTATTCTTTGACATTATGTATTGCAATTGAAAACTGCAAACAGTGTTTGGAGACAAGCTCTTTAAAATGGTTAATTATTGTCTCTTTAGTAGAAAGCTGAAGGTTCAGATTTGCACATAACGAGGACTTATTTCATAAATCACTATGGATGCTATTTTCACTTCTTCAAGGGAAACAATGTTCTCTGCAAACATATAGCAAAAGGTTATTCACATTTAAAAATCATTTGCATTACTTCATCTCTAATTCAAAGTGAATGAATGAATTCAGCTCTAGATATACAGTGATTTCTGCTAAAAATCCGTATGAAAATCAAACCTTTTTAAAGATTGTATTTTACCCAGTGGAGATTTAAAAAAACAGTTTATGTTGCCTGAGAGCCAGGATGTGGTGCTGCTTTCTGTTGTGATGCCTTGGCACTAGCTCAGCTGTGGAGGTGCACAGATGGATATTCAGGACCTCTGAGATCATATCTGAGAACATTTTTATGTCTTAAAAGTAGTGAAAGGGCACAGGAACTTTCTGATTTGCTGATTTGTTTTAAAATGCTAGGGTTCTACTCAAGAGAAGAGAGGAGGTCAGCTATTGAGTGCCATGCAGACAAGTTGAAACAAAATGAGCGCTCTGGGGTTTCAGGAGTGTTGAGCGTGTTCAGAAAGAATGGTCGCTGGAGGTATCGTTCCAGCTCAGCATCAGCATTGCTCCTCCCTTTGAAGAAATTGGTATTTAAAGCAGATAGTTCTGGAAGTATGTAAGCCAAATATTAATGATAGCACATAGGGATGGAGAGTTTCAGGAAAATGATGGAGCCATTTTGATTTCCAAGTTTATGTTTTCTGATGTGCACTTAGCTTAAATGGCTTTCTTCTGCCATTTGCAGATAAACTCTGGGTGAGAAATCACATACATTATGAAGAAATATTTTTGAGATTATCTTTTGTATGTGTCTCCTTGATTGTAATCGTCTCTTATAAGGGAGCAAACATATTGTATATAGCTTTGCCTCCTCATTTCTGCACAGAGTCATGGTCCATACACGTTGCCTTACTTTTCAGTAGCATTTGGATGCAGACAAGCAATATATCACATTACTCTTTCCTTAAAAAGGACAGGCACTGACAACATCTAGGACCTCCCCTGAGTATCAGCCTCTCTCAGCTTGCTGAAGTAGTGAGATGAGATTCATTGCTAACATTCTCTTTCCTGCTCTTTATCTTTCCCTTCCAACCCTTGCACTTGGCCCATATCCATGTACACTCATCGGAAAATAAGCATTTGGTTTCTGGGTATCATTCCCATTATTCCGGACACTTTCATCCAATCCCTTTTTTGCTTCTTTGAAGCTGTTAGCATGGGTCAGTGCCTCTGGTTTCTCAGCACTGCTGTCCACCTCTCACCTGGAGCCCTGCTATAGCATCCTGGCTTGTCTCTCCATCTTCAGTGTTTCTTGGACTCCAATCCGTCACTCACAGAGCAAGCAACAGTGTACTTTTTAAAAATAGATTTCGAAGTATATATATCCTGTCATGTTTAAAACAAAAGAAAAAGAAAATATTATGGCTCCTGTTGCTTACCAGATCAAACGTAAACTGGGATAAAGTGGAGATCTTCAAAGGTTGCTTAATATTTCTGCTAAATTTGATTTCTACAGATTACTTGCATGTATCTGACACATATTATTTGATTCATTTTTTTCCAATAAAGTGATATCTATCTTGATTTAAAATTGTAAATTTGAATTCATTTTGTGTAGAATTTTACTGGGTAGACAAATATTATTTCTCTCCATTATAGAGATTTTGCTATGTCCTTATAATCTGGGATAAAATTGAAGGATTAATGACATGTCACATCTATCTAAAAAAATATTTTTTTATGTATGAGTGTATTGCCTGCATGTAGATAGGTGCACCTGTGTCTTGCAGAGCCTGTGGGGTCAGAAGAAGGTGTTGGATCCCTTAGAACTGAAGTTATAGGTGGTAGTTAGGCATCATATGGGCACTGGGAATTGAACTTGGGTCATCCACAAGACCAGCCAGTGCTCTTAAATGCTGAGCCAACTCCCCAGCCTCTTCTAAATCTATTTTCAACAGCAACATGAACTTCTTAAAGAATCCACACTATTTCAGTAGATTCATCAATCATGTAAATGAGCAGGTGACAGGTTCAGGTCAATACCTTCCATCCCATTAAACAGAGGGGAGAAAAGCAAGTTTTTTTTTGCCTTCAATTTGCCAGAGAGCAGGGATGGGTAACAATAAATGCAGGGCTCTGACTAGAACTTGCCAATAGTATCCCTGAAAATGATCAGTTGTTCAGCAATCACAGGCCTAATTATTACTGAACTTCCGCATTAACAGGAAAGAAATATTATTGAAATAGTTTAAGGCATTTGAGTTTTAGGAAATCATGTTAGGCTATAGCTAAATAACAATTCTAATATTAATAAACCTAGACATTTAAAAATTAATCTTGTGGAAGAATATGAAATAAATTATATGGATAGAAAAATTAAGCATTTGTTTTCTATTCATTCCCTTAAAACAATCATCTTGTTATTCTGAGGTCTACTCATAGTTTAGGTAGTGTAGGAAATTCTATGTGCTATGGCCTTGAACACTAGCAGTGAAGGAATGCATACTCATCCCATTTCTCTTAATAAAGTAAGACTCAGTGATGATTATGTGATCAAAGCTCTCAAAGCAGATTAACATAGTGTTTGGCACTATCACTATTGGTGATGAAGAATCTGGATGACATATAGCTCTAAAAGAGAATCTTCAATAGTTTAACAGAAAGCCATGACGTACAGTGTCAGGCACCTCTAATAGTTCACATAACACATTCATCATTTTTTCTTTCCATTTCTCTTGTTGGATAGATGGATATTGGCACACTCTGCTCCATGAAATAAGCCTGGGAGTATGTATAGAGGCAAGAACTCATGAGGATGCTTTACCACTTAATTCCAGCATATGTCCTCAATAATGTTATCTTATTTCTGGTACAAAATCCTACAGAATCCTTATAATTTTTTAAATATTTCTAACACAGTTGCCAGATAAATATCTAAATAAAACAATCAGCTAATGATGTTTTTAAATAATAGTCTATAACACTAGAGTGAATCTTTCAAATTTCCCTTTTCAGAGTCTGGATAGTTCATATACCATTGCTGCTGCATTTGTAATGATTTTGGTAAAAGAACAAAGCCTATCATTTTTTCCTAATTACAGAATGAAAACATCAAGAAAACCCATGTTAGACAAATAAAGTGTTTATCATCTAAAGAATGTTGGTCTTGAAGTCAACAACTGTCACCACTGGAAAGGAAAAAGCAGAGCACAGTAGCAGCCATTAGTCACAGTATGTAAGCACATAGTACATAACGTTGTCCAGGAGGTGGGAACTGTGGAAGACACATTTCATATTCACCTACTGTGTACTCATCCATTAACCTAGGAAGAGAGAACCCTGTCCAAGATGTGCCTCTCTCACTAACTTGTTGACTGTCAGTGGTTAGGACCTCTTCAGTGAAACTGAAAGGGTCTAGAGTTTACTCCATTATTTTACAGGAATATTAGAGATTGTTAGAGTCAGTTAGTTAAATATAAAATGATAACAAAATAAGAGCATGGAAAATCTGCATTTTACTGTCAGTGAAAGATTACCATTTTATTTGGTCATTTAAAATCATTTTAGGAATTCTGTTGTATTTCTTCTTTGATCAAAACAATTGTGCCCAGACCACATCATAATTCTTGTTAAATTTAGAAAACTGAAATTATTTTTAACTATCATACTATATTATTTCATTTTTTTAAAATTTTTTTCAAAACATAAGTACAAATATTCTTTCCTTATACTTAATATTACAAATCTCTGGTTACCCTTTATTTTAGACGTAACTCTAGTATACTCTGTTGATAAAGCCATGCCTTTATTTATGTTATGATTGGGAGCCTAAGCATACATTGTCTTGCAACTGAACTTGTCCTTCTGGTTAGGATGTTCTTTGTTTCAAAGCTAAGTGAAGTTTAAAACTA
>NW_008355158.1:1763672-1765548 GCF_000622305.1 Nannospalax galili
ACTCTTTCTACTTTTGTGTCTCTAAAAAATTGACTAATTAATCGTTAATGTTCAAGTGAGTGTGTGTGTATGTATGTGAGGGAAGATGCATGTGGAGGTCATAAGACAACTTGCAGGAGCTGGTTCTCCCTTTCTACCAGTTGAGTTTGGAGGCTCGTACTTAGATCATCAGCTTCGTGACAAGTACCTTTACCCAGGAAACCATCTTGCCAGGCCTTCTTTTGTTTTTATATGGCTCAATGAGTTTAGTTATTGTTGCTTGCACAAATATGGGTTAACTTTTATCAGAGCATGGACAACTTACCAGTGACTACACCGCTGAAGGACACTGACTTTTTCTCCTCTTGCAGTTATAAACTGCCAAAAGTTACTCGGCTAGGAGTGGATCCTCATGAGCTTCTTCTCCACCCACAGAGAATATGGATTGGCTTGATCCTGGGAAGGTCTTATTCAGATAATCATAGCCGCTGTGTTCTCATGACTGCAACAGCTATGCCATGTCCAGAATATTGAGTTGCACAGCACTTCTCACAATCCTCTGGATCTGGGAGTAAGGCAGATATAATATTTAGGGCTTAGTACTCAACAGCCACTTAATCACAACCCATCGACCAACTATGAGCCTATGCAGTAACTGCTGCCCACTACAAAAAGAATCTTCTCTAACTGAGATGGAGACTAAGCAGCACTAATCTAGGTTTATACACAAAAATACTTAGAAGGTAGTTTGACAGCAAGTCTGTTCATCAAAACAACATAACTTCCCCCTAAGACCTATTGACTCCCATACACAGACTTTTGACTAGTCTTATTGTACTAGGTGTGATTTCCCTTCTGTGGAGCAGGCCTCACATCCCATAAGTCAGAAAGCAGTCTGGAATCCTCAGCACAGCCATGCCACTATTTCACAAAGGGCACCTCTTGCCAAGTAAGTTGATATGGTAGCATTCAGAATACACAGGTGGGTAAGACTTTTTCCCTCAAGCAGCCCTGCATAACACTTTCCAGCAGAGTGATACAAGTTAGCAGGGAGGAAGCTTTCCTGCTTGATCTTTCTGTGTCCTGCAATCAAAAGTCGTAGTCTTCAGAAATAGAGTCTTACTGTCTTATTTGGAGGGTACCCAAGAGCAACAGCAATAACCTGTATTGTTTTGGGGATCTTGGGGCCTCGCTGATCAACAGCTCCTAGAGAAGTATACCTCTCTTGGACCTAGGATTTTTGTGTCATTCGTTTACCCTTTTATTATAAAATATTTTGCCAGATCCTTTGGATTCTCTAATGTACAATGCTTGTTACCAAGTATGTCAACATGCTGTTCTTCATTCGTTCTTGGCTTATTATGTGTATGATCTTTTTTCCCCCAGTTAATTATTTATTTAATAACCACATACTTAGAAGAAGCATTTCATTATAACAGCATTGACATATTCAGTCAATTTTCTGAGCTAAGATGTATCTTTTTCAAAATTGATTATAAAATTTTAGTTTTACAGTTGAATTTTTACAGTTATACAATATTGTACTCAGAATAAACCCTATAAGACATAAAATTAAATGAGGTTTTAACCTTTAAAAGATCTCCATTTCATTACTAAAATACACAGTTTCATACAGAAAAATTCATTTTAATGCAATTGATATTAAGATGTTTGCATGTGCATTTTTAATCTCTATATATCTGATTATTACTAGTCACAGTCTGACGGTTTCTGAGCTTCTTGGCATCTGAGCATAGATATAAATTCATCAGGTAGGTTTCACCGGTAATGTTTTTCACATCTACTAATTATTACATTTTTAATCATTTTTAAAAATTTTTAAAAGCTACATGATTAGAAGAAGCATTTCACTATGGATTTAACATATTCAGTAACA
>NW_008355158.1:1765571-1776392 GCF_000622305.1 Nannospalax galili
TAAGGTGGCTTTAAAATTTTTAGGTTCGTTGTTGAATTAATACAGTTATACAATATTGAACTCAGTATAAACCCTGTAAGACACAAAATTGAGTTTTTAATCTTTAAAAAAGGTCTCCATTTCATTTTAGAATATATTGTTCCTTGCAGAAAGACTATTGTTTTTGCTACTAACACTGAGATGTTGGCGTATGCATCTCTAATCTGTATGTATCTGATTATTACTAGTCATAATCAGTTGCACTTGGATCCTTGGTGCCTATGTATGTCTATGAAGTCATCAGGTAGATTTGAATGGTAATGTTTATCACCTCTACTAATTAGCATGATGTAAATTTCCATGCTTCCTCCTCAAATATAACACATTTTTAAAAAAAAAAATTGTAGATTTGTGTGTGTGTGTGTCTGTGTGTGTGTATCACACAGAACATCCCAAACCATCTTATTCGACTATACACCCACTTCCCAGATGGCCCCTCCCATAGCCTCCCTCCCCCCACTAGAACCCTTATACTCTGATATCCCTGCTACTGCCTACTATGTTGTCGGCACCCCAGCCAATCCATACAACTTGCCCTTGTGGTGAATCTAGTTAGCCTATCTAGAGGTCTTTGTTTTAGGACAGTCAGCTGTTCCTCTTCTAGCAGCAATCAGTTGTCTATACTCCTTTAGATAAGATTAGGGTCTGCTGTTTATTTTCCCAGTTCTATGCTGGGTTACTGTTTGGGAGTCCCTTTGGTCACCCTGGTCAACAACTCAAAAGAAGGTATCTCCTATCTGGCATTGTTGCTTGTTATATAGCCTTTAGCTACACATATGGACTCTTAAGAAATTATATTGACCCCTTTAATCTTTGGTTATACTTTCCTTTTGGGTGTTTAAGGCCATAGAGTTGGCCCAGATAAACCAATTTATTTTTACTCTTAAGGTCATTTGAGGATCTGTTCCTCAGGGGTCACATGGGCTTGGGAGGAGCCCCTGGCTCCTTTCTTTTACCAGTTCTGCCTATGGGAAGATAAGTGAAAGGTCCTGCTCGACCATGGTTGGCTTCGCTTGGAAGCATGGAGGAAATGATTCCTCTGTGTTGATCCTCCTCTTTGTAGACTGGACACTGGTTCAAGTCCATCTCATGGGGTCTCCTCAGCCTCCTGGATCAAGTGGACAGGTGACTGACCACAATTACAGGACATTTTGAGAGATGCTCATAGTCCCCTGGAACTAGTCAACCTAGGAAGGCAAGGAGCAAAAACTGTCCTTTATGTCCCTCTGACCAAAGTAGTATAGGTCTCAAAGTATGTCTGTTAAACATCCAAGAAGGTTAGTTCCACCAGTCTGGTACTTTTAATTACTGTGTGTCATGTAGATAAATCTCGGGCAAAGGCCAATTGTTCTCAGATAAACCTTACCTAGACATATATTTCTTGATCTGATATGTATAATTTCTCAGTAGGTTGTAGGAGTAATATGGTTCCCTCTGGTTTTCAAAACTAGTTAGGCATTATTTATCACCCCCATGGTCTCACCCCTCCACCATAGTGTTCCCACTTAAGGTGCCCCCATTTCCCCCCTTTCTCCCTTAATAATACCCTTCTCCTATGGTCCTACCTCTCCTGAGCTCCTTCTTTCCCCTTATCCCCTAGGTTCCTTGTATACCCTTCCCTCCCCCCTCCCTTAAACTAACCGAAATTTTATCCCTATCTCCCTTATTAAGGCCTGTTTCCTATTGTTGTTAATACATATTGTCTCCATTCATTTACAATAATGTTTGATTAAAAAAATCATATGTGCAAATGGGTTTTAGAGTCAAGTAACTCTAGAAGCTTATGAAGAAAAATAGCAATTACTGCTCTGGTCTTTTCCCCTTATGGTTCCTGTACAATGAGGCTCCTTCTTCTTTTAGTAATTTATGCTTATCTTTTTGTTTTTTTCTGGTAGTTACCTCCTCATTTCCAAATCAGAAGTTTACAGTGTTCATCAATTTTTCACTTTCAGGGCTACCGTTAATGTTAGGGAATTTTTAAGTTTTTACCATATGTTGAGGTTCATTCACTTTCCCAGTTTTCAATATAACTTTCCCATCTGAGCAAGCTTTGCTTATTAATCCCCTGATTCTTCAGATTCCAACCCTGAAGCATTGAACCACTATGTCACTGCCATGACTTATTATACATATCTGTGGCTAATTTTTTCTTTCTTGTATATAACTATAGTATTCTCCATTGTTAAATCTATGTCTTTATTTACATGTTAATTATGAACCATCATGGATTTCTAGCTCTCATTACACAGATTTCCAACCGTTCTTGTTCTGGATCCTCTAATATGTTAGTTTTAGTTGAGAATCCTGAGTGCTTCTTCTGTATGTATGCTTCCCAGTTCCTAAAAACCCCATCACTGTCAGCTCTTATCCCATTTTCTCTGTTCTTGTGAAATTATATAATCTCTCCTCAGTTATCTCATCTCTTATTTTATGTAAGGCTTTGGAAGAGAACTTAGAAGAAAAGCCCATTTTACATTTGTGTCATCTGTTTTTGTCCATTAGGATCTCCCTGGATATACTTAGTTCATATATAATGTTATTACAAAAGTGATTTTATTATAAAATGCAAAAGCTGTGTTGCACATTCTCAGAACCCCTGAATTCTATTAACAGCAGGAAGAAATGTTCATTGATGCTTTCCAAATGACTACACAAATGTTAACTCATTATTTCTTTCTCTAAACCTTCAGAATAATTGGTAAATGGCAACTTTATATTTTGAAGGAGGCTATCTGAGCTATGGAAAGACTATTAAATTCTTGAGCTCACCACACAATTCAGTTATTGTATTCGAATCAAATATTTCTGACTTCTATTGTTTTACTACAACCATTAGACACCCCCTCAATTCTTTATAGTCAAATTTATAATGAAATGCCACCTAACAGAACAAATCTTTTTATTCCCCAAATGCATTTGAAGAAAAAAAATCCCAAAACATATGTATTGTTAGCATATTCCATTGATACCACCAAAATTCACTCGAAGATCTTACCTATGTGGTATATTTTTGCCTCATCGATATTTGTCAATGTTTCAAAATAATTTAGTCCTCTTGGGAAAAACAGGCATTTGGTTACTCAGGACACGAAAACCTATATGCATGCTGTCTTTCTACTCAACCGTATAATGCAGCACTTTGCCATCTCCATTAAAGGACTCACTTCATACTGTACTATGCATTTTATAATATTTCTATCTAAATGCAGATTTCTACATTCCATGTCTACCATGGAGTCAGGTTTTCCATAAAAATACCAGCAGGAGAGTACATTGAAATTCATTTTGCATATTAAAGATCTCTCTCTCTCTTTCTGAGATTCCTTCTTTTATTTGTTTTATCAACTCAAGCAATAAGCAAGAAAATTAGAGCTTCAGCAGTGTTGGAAAAGCTATTTATGACTGTATCAGCCCTGCTGCATTTTCCCCTGCTTAGAAAATTTGCAGATTCTTAAGATGGAGTCAGTTTAAAATGTCCCCACTCGAAAATGAAATAAGTCTCTCTGTATCATTTCACCCAAATACTGTAGTATTCTATTACCTGACGACAGCCTCACTTTGAGTATCATGCCCCTGAATGGTTTTCTTCCCAATATCTACAGCACACATAAAATCCATCCCACAGGGCTATGTTCCACTTGAAAACATTATTACAAATGCCATAATATTTTCCAGCATGTATCTTCCTGACATGGTGGGGTCAGGAATGCAGTCAGCACCAAGCAGATAGAAAATATATCTTCATACTTGCAAAAATTATTAACGGAGAAAGCATATTTGAAATTGACTGTCACCAGAATTATGGAAAATTTCCAAGAAGTTTCTTATACGCAGTTTAATGACGCTTTCCATATGCCCGCAGGCAATTCAATACATGGCAAAACATGTGCACATGAAATTATAAAAACTGTGCCTTTAACTCTAAGTATAGAAATTAAAGTTAGAAAGCTACATTTCCCATACTATTTTTTCTAAATTTGTCATGAAATAGACATACTATTACAAACATTATTTTGTAAGTGGAAACCAAGATTATATATATATATATATATATATTATGTATATATATCTCCAAAAAAGCAAAGCCCCATTTATAATCAATAGCAGTGACAGTATGTTGAAACCTTTAGATTAATATTGCATAATCTAGATTGGTGATTATTTGTTCCAATTGTCTGAAAACTATTATGTTTATCTTATAAGCATTGTTGTTTTGTACTTGCATAGAGAGTTTGTGTCTACGACATATGTTCATCCAATTTTCTAGTCGATTTCTCATTGACCCCCACACAGATTTTGCAACTGTCAAGACCAATTTATTTCTAAGAGCTATTGATTCCTGAGAATGAAACTTCCTTTCTATTTGAAAATAACAACTTTTTAGCCTTTTTTCACCTCACTCTCTATGTAAGAGAAAATATTAAATACTGTATTTTCTTTTTCCATAGATCAAGGAGCCAAATACACTCTATAATAAAATATATGGGTCTATAACTTTGTGTTCACATGTTTTAAAATCAATGCTTTTAATACATTGCCTATAGCAGAGAACACAACACATACTCCACTAATATTTTTTAACATTGTTAAAGATTGAAATGAAGCAATAATTCATCTAAGTATGATTTTAATACAAGGATTCAAATTAAGTCAAGAAGGACACCATTTAGAGACTGAAGCCTGCATGGCTCTGTGACCATGTCATGGTCCAGGTACAGAGGCATACAGTACTTCCCATCATCTGGAAAATGGGAAGCAGTGTGTTTGACTCTGCATATATTCTCCTGGTAGTGGAATTAGCCTTCTAATTATTATACATTACACCTATCACTAGGTTATGATTTGTGTATTTCAGGATATCACCTATGAAAGCTGCTTGCCTATGTTTATTCTAATCTATGTTTTTTTTTTCTCAGAAAGACTCTGATAGTGAAAACAGATTTGTCCTGTCTTCCTCGTCATTACATCCAAATACTGCATTCTGCTCTGCTTACAAAAACAAAGGTATAGTGTTCTTTATGGTGTTCTAGGAGACAATAGGAAAAAGAAAAACCAATATGGTAGGAAGAATCATGTGTCATAGACTTGTGAAAGGATTTTACATGGGAATCAGTGTAGCAGGAATGATTTTTAGAGCTGCCGGGAGAAGGGTTGGCAACAGTAAATAGAAAGAGAGCTGACTGCAAGGCCAAAAAGACAACTGTTGTTGGCAGCTTCAAAATGAAACAAAAACACCTCAGCTCCAGCAGAAGGTTGCACATTGTCCCTGGTGAGACAGAGAATTAAATACTTGTCACAGGTGATCTATGGCTGACATTCTGAGTGTATGGCAGAGGAAGGCTGCAGACCTCTCTGGTAGCTGTTTTCTCCCAGTTGAGCAATGAAAAGCTCAAGGACAGAGCTGAGTCTGTAGAACTCTCACCCTTGAAACTCACCTCTCCAATTTATCCTTGGGAATTCATTTGAAAGTATAAAAGCAAGGTTTGACAGAGTTCCTCAAAATGGAATGGTATAGGGTTGTCCATGATTTTCCGTCAAAATATCCTTTTGCTTTTAATTATGTTACTATAGATTATTAACACAAGTTTTGATGTTGTGATTCCTTGTGTTTGGTTCCTGAGAGCAGGCATTTGTTAACAGAGTGTAATATAAAGTAGGGAGATTTACTGAATTCCAGTGGGTGATCCTCTACCTACGTGAGAGGAATATAAATCTAATGTGGGGCAGGAACTGACTCCTGCATTGAAGGTGATGTTATAAACTTGTAGAACACTCTAAAAGATAGTTTGCTAACTATAGCTCAGTTTTACCCTCTCAGTTCACATTTTTCATTCCTTCTTGGTGAGCTAAGGTATTTTTTTTCACAAAGCCATGAGCTATAGTTCATTCAACTGAATAGTTGTAAATGTGTGTGACTGTCAAATTGCACAATTATTCTATTACTCTTTGAATATATAAGACTGATCATGCCAAGGGCAGAAGTTTAGGTCATATTTCCATGGATACTTTTCCTTATATCAGTGTGTGCTTTTTTTTTTTTAACTTGATGCAGGGTTAGTGAATATACATTAACAAATGGTTTGCATATCTCTTGAGTCATTGTTTTCTAGAATATTCATAGGATCAGACAAGCTGCTGCAATTTAGTCTTGCACCAGAAAATTCACCATGTTAAAACGTGAATAAAAAATTCTAGCTGGAAAGTTTAAGTTCATCACCAGACATAGTCAACTGCTACTTGACACATGACTTCTATAGAACCAGGAAATGAAACTGTTTAGAGGAAGCAATGATATATAAATGTATTAGATCATAATTTCTACACATGAGCATATGGATTTTATTTTAGTCAGTAGGGCTTTAGAACAGTTTTACATAATAGAAGAAAATATCATTATGAGCACAAAATTTTAAAAACAGCCCAATGTCTATTGAGAGTATCTCCTAATCACTCTCTAAACTAATTTTTTTTTCATTCAAAGTAGTCACAGTGGTAAATCTTCCCTCTTCATGCCTCCAGCCCTACTTCTTTAGGAGAAAAGTGAAGCTGGTGTGTTCTCCTTCTGATGTATCTAAATCTCACTTCCCAGTGGAGCCTACATTAAGCATGCTATGTAAAATCAAACCAACTCCACTTTTTGGCACTTCTGATCTTCCTAATCTTGCTTGAATAGTTTTTCATGGGCTATAATACCCTAGACCATCATAAATGGATATATATTGTGTTTCCTGCTTCTTATCTCCTCGCATCAGCTGTAATGAAGACTAGCATAAAGGTGATGTTAAACATTTGCTGAATGAGATGCTTCCTATTTCTCACTCTTACTACATGCTGGCCATGGATAACTTAGGGTCTTTGTGTCTCATTGCTCAGGCACAAAGCTGAGAAGCCTCCCTCTTACTGCTTCCACTAGTGTTAAAGCATGAAAGGAAGACATGGAAAAGTATGCACTGAGTAAAACTTTCTGTTGTACATGATGTTTAGTATCCCATTCATCAAGGTAAATTGTAAGATGGCATGAACTCTCCAGGGACAAGGAGTTGCCATCCTACCATATGTCCAGGGGAAAAAAAATGAGAAATACTTAAGTGCTTCATGACCCAAATATGATACATAATAAAGCTGATTCCCTGCTCTAAGTCACCAGTACACATAACCATGCAAAATGCACAAAATGAAAGAGGATAGGTATAGTTCTACTGAGTTGTTTTCTCAAAAATTTAATGAATTGTTTATGATTAGCAGAGCTCTGCTGCTTCCTTGAATGGAAATTATTGCTGCATGTGACCTGAACCAGAGATCCAATGGATGCATTGAGTAGAAAGAGACACAGCTACAAACTTTCTGGGGCCTTCTCTGTCTCTCGTTCTTGGAGTGCTCGGATGTTTTTCCTTCCAAAAGGAAATGCTCTCTTTACATCAGCTGAGGGGCATAAGCTGCCTTCTGCTACTCCTCCTCCTGCTTCTTCTGTTCTTCTGTTCTAAGATTTTCCACGTTTCCAGGTTTCTCTTCATTTTTTTCCCTCTTATTTTTTACTTTGTTCTTTCATTTTTCCATTTCTTTTTGTGTATGTGTATGTATAGGTATGTGTATACATTGCATGTGTGTATAAATGCTTACAC
Organism: Nannospalax galili; assembly: GCF_000622305.1. Classification (NCBI taxonomy): domain Eukaryota; kingdom Metazoa; phylum Chordata; class Mammalia; order Rodentia; family Spalacidae; genus Nannospalax; species Nannospalax galili. The sequence goes on from NW_008355158.1 coordinate 1,773,233, forward strand.
GCATGGGTATATGTGTGAGTGGATACTTGTCCATGTGTGTACATGTGCGTTAAGAGGTCAGGTTTGACACTGCATGTGCTCCTTAATCACTTTCACCTTCTATATTGGGTAGTCACTCAGTTGAAATCAGAGTTCACACACTGACAAGTCTAACTACTCGGCTTGCTCCAGGAATCCCTTGTCTCCATATTCCAAGTGGTGGGATTTAAAAGTGGGTGCCCACTTTTCCCACAAAGCATTTATGTGGGTTCTGGATCCCAACCTGGTCGTCAAGCTGGTGAGGCAAGTACTTTATACACTGAGCTATCTCCCTGAGCCCTTTATTCTTCTGTTAAAAAATGAGAATAAATTATTTTCTAGATAAAAATAAATTCAGAGCAAAGCAAAAAAGTCTTGAAAAGAAGGCATAGTTTTACTCAAAATATATGGATTTGTATTTCTCTTGCTCTCTTTTTCCTCACCCACCCACACTCATTCATATACATGAGAACAAACTAGTTAGCACACATGTCTATTCAAATTTGATTTCACTGTCTGAACTGATTTATGTGTTTTTCTTACAATTATAATTTGATATTTTATTAATTACTTTTGTTGCTGTGATAAAACCATGACCATGGCAACTTATAGAAGCAAGAGTTTATTGAGATTACAGTTCCAAAGGGATATGAATCCATCATGGCGGAATAGGCATAACAGGAGGCGGTCATAGCAGAAAGTTGATCACTCACATCTCAAGCTCACACACAAAGAAGACAGAGCAAAACTGGACAAGGTTATAAAATCTCGAAATCTGTTTCTACTGACATACTTCCTCCAGGAAGGCCACACTTCTGTGACCTTCCCCAAATACCACCAATGGATCAAGTGTTCACGTATTTGGAACCTGAGGGGACAATTCTCATTTAGGCAATCATATTCTATTCCTGGGTTCACAAAGGTTCATAATGCAAAGTGAATTTAGTCCAACTTTAAACATTTTCAACTTTTTACTTTTAACATTCTCAACACTATTCAAAAGTACAGAGTCCAAAGTCTCTTCTGAGACTCAAGGCAATCTCTTAACTGTAAGTCCCTGTAAAATCAAAAAGCAAATTTCATACTTCTAACACACCATGACATAGAATACCCATTTCCATTCCCAAAAGGAGGAATGGAGCCATAGTAAGGAACTATCAGACCAAACAAGACCAAAAACCAGTAGGGTAAATAAATATCAAGTTCTATAGCTCCATGTCTGATATCTGGGATGTTTGTTGAAAGGAAGTTAGATGGTTCATTCCCATCCAACTTTGCTGCCTGCAACATACACTCCCCTTTGGGCTGATTCCACTCCCAGCTTACAGTTCTTCTTCACAGATATCTCATGGCTGTGTCATCGCAAACATCTTGGGGTCTCCACTGCAATGCAGGCTTTGCTTTCACATCTTCATACAATGGCTTCTCAGGGCCTCTTGGCCTTACAGGACCTTCTTCTTGCAGGGTTCCACTGCTGTATGCTGCCTGGCCCCAGCAGACCTCTGAAATTGTGAAGGAAGAATCAATGACCCCTTTACTATTGCATTTTTCATACTTCTAAAGCTAGCACCATGGAATGACACTGCCGAGTTAGTCTGCCAGCTTGGGATGTACTTTGGGTCTCTTCACATTATCGGCAGTTTTTGTATGTTATAGTTTCCTAGAAACAGAATATCCCTTGGGCATTCTCTTTTAACAAATCGAAAGCTTAGCTGAGTGGGGTCTTGCTTTGGGGACAGTCTTTCCTTTTTTCATTAGAACAGGAGGCCTCTCCTTAATAGCTCTAATCTTATTAACAATGAGAGCCTCTCTATCAGCCTTTGCTGTAACTTTAGAACTCCTAACCCTCATTTCCTTTCTAAAATGTATATTTTGCATTTCTTTTTGCCATACTTGTTCTGCATAGCATTCACTAGTGATAACTATGCCTCAGTCACCATTAGGCTGAATTGAATTTTCTTTCACCAAATAAATTAGTACAGGGTATTTTAATTTAGCCTTAAGCAAGTACTTAGGGCTTGGCAGATAACACCCAGATCTCTGCCTAAGCTCCCAGGGGCTGTTGAAATCCTTGTTTCCATCTCTCTCTGAAACATTTTGAGCCTGGTCTTTACTATAATGGCCCATTAAGCTCTGCGAATGGCACACAACTGCTTTTCTAGTCCAATTTTAAAATCTCCCATATTTTTCCAAAAAAACATGATCAGGATCTTAACAGCAACAGCCTACTTTCTAGTACCAACCTTTGCATTCATTACTTTTCTGTTACTGTGATTAAACACCATGACCAAGGCAACTTATAGAAGGAAGGGTTCGTTGGACCTACAGGTTCAGAGGGATGAGTCCATGATGACAGAACGCATGATGGCAGTGGTGGCCAGAACAGAAAGTGGTGTACTAACATCTCCAAGCTCACACATGAAGCAGAGGGAGAAAAACTGGAAGTGAGACAAGCCCATCTTTAGTGACATACTTCCTTCAGGAAAACCATACTTCCTGAAGATTCCATGACTTTCCCTAGACTATACCACCAACTGACCAAATATTCAAATATTTAGAGCCTATAGGGGATAATTCTCATTCAAACCATCACATACATCTTTGACAGTCAATTTAAAGCCCTATCAGTATGTAATGTATATATAACAGTATCTGAATGAATTCAGAATATTTAATACACAATCTTCTTACTTATTGTGGTTATTTATATATAACAAATTGCCACTTTAACTCTTACCTTTTTTCGTGCTGGAGATTGACTGTAGGGCCTTGGACATGCTAGGCCAGTGCTGCAACAGGGCTGTAATCCCAGGCCTTGTCTTCTCAAAACCAGGCCTCACTATTTAACCCAGACATCCCTCAAACTCGTGATGTTGTTACTTCTGTCTCCAAAGTGCTGGTGCATTTTAACTACTTCCGAATATACAATTCAGTGGTATTAATTGCATTTATTTTGTGGTACAACTATCTCTACTATTTCTTCTAGAACATTTTTAAATCTGAAGAGTAGCTACCCACTAAGCAACAATTTCCCATTCTCCCTTCTCCCCAAAGATAAGACTGTTGGTTTATTTTTTGACAGAAAGAAACTAATCTTTTACTCACATTTAATTTGTATTGATTTTTTTGTTGTTGAGTTGTA
>NW_008355158.1:1776444-1781739 GCF_000622305.1 Nannospalax galili
TTGTCTCTTTTTTGAGTATATATTTGTGTGTGTGTGTGTGTGTGTGTGTGTGTGTTGATCATGTGGATGCATTTGTATGTGCTTGCATTAGGAGGCCAGGGGTCAAACTAGTATTATTTCTCAAAAACTGCCTACATGTTTGTTTTTATTAGGGTCCAGGACTTACAGATCAGGCTATGAAGCTGGCTAGCAAGCCCCAGGAATCCATGCATCTGTGACTCCCCAGTATTGGGGTGACAGCAGGGATCCTTGTATCTCTGCCTCCCTGGTACTGGAGTGACAGGTATGCACCACCACACACAGAATTTTTACATTGATTTGGAGACTGGATTCAGGTCCTTGTGCTTCCGTGGCAGGCACATTACCAACTGAGCCATCTCCCTAACTCTATTTCATATTTTTAATGACCATGAAAAATAATTGATCTTATTATGACTACTTCACAAACACATGACACATTCTTGGTTTGCATTTACTCCCCATTATCTTGTCTTGTTGCACCTCCACATTGTGCTGGCTTCATCCTACTCTCTAAGAGTCCACATGCTACTTTCATGTCATGTATATTACCATAGATTTTAAATCACACATTTATATATACAATTGCATACGTACATATATGACAGAAAATGTGATATCTTTCTAAGTCTGGCATATTTCTTTTAACATGATAAACTCATTCCATCTGTTTTTCTAATAATGACATAATTTTGTTTAACTTTATGACTGAACGTAGTTTTATTTTGCATGTGTTTATCATCCATTGAAAAGCACTAGACTAGCTTCATAGCTTGACTGTTGTGAGCAGTGCCGAAAAACTATTATCCAGATACATGATTTTCAACATGCTTTTGGGGTTGTCTTTTCATTCTCTTGATAGTGACTTTCATGTCCCAAATCTTTCCACACTTCATCCTGAAGGATGTGGAGATGGTGTCTACTTTTTCTGTATTCAGTCTTCCAGTAAATACTCATAGGTTTGTCTCTATGTATGCTTTTCTCAATTATGTTTTAGAAGTAACATTGACTTACAAGTTCCAGTCACTTCTAAAACATTTGCTGAATATCATTTTGTTCTCAGGTTGCTTGTGAATCCTCTGCAGAAATATCTAATACCTTCTACCTTATTGACCACATTATTTTTCTCTATTTCATTTTTTCATATAAAAAGCTTTTAAATGACTTTATATTTGTTATCAAATTACATTGTGCATATGGGGAAATCTTTGGAACTAAATTTAACTAAACTGCTATCTATATATGTTAGTTGAAATGTTAATACTAGATAATCAGGGGAATTCTTGAATAGCAATTTTTCAATGAATATTTAATTATCTAACATTTTCTAAATTTAATAATTTCTAATATATAATTTAAATATTAGTTTTTACCTACTGAGCCATGTAAATGAAGATCCACCTAAGTGTTAAGAGAAATTATCACATGAAACATATTTACTACTCAAATACTAATAAATAGTTTCATCTCACAATATATCTAATGCATGCTAAATAAACATGTGAAAATTCCTTAACCAAATAACACCTTAAAAGTTAATTATTTTAATAAAATACATGAGTAATTTAAAACTGATAAAAGTGTATTTAGAAAAGTAAAAGTGAAAATATTCAGACATAAACTGCCAATTCCTTACACATATAAAATGCATAATTCATTTAATTCATACGGATACAATAGTTCATAGTTATGGGCACAGGAAGGAGTCAACTTAACTATTATATTTTTCATTATGATAATATAGATGAATTCCCTTAGCTAGCCTGATATGGAATGTGATCACCTGAAAGCTTTGCATTCAGATGGTCTTATCTTTCACACTTGCCTCAAGCCTTACTCTCTGTATGAACCTGAGCAAATTATGAACATTTTCTAGATTACATTAACATCAACCACAAACAAATACAATATTATTGACCCTACTGGGAAACTGGAGAGTTTAAGTGAGATAATGCTTACATTGTCTATGAAGCCTAGCACATTGTATATAATAGATATGTATTTAACTATAGATATATATCCATATATAGTAAATACAACCCATCATAAATATGACTAAAGCACACAGCTTTTTCTGTATGCTACAGAAATATGTAAATAAAATTATTTGTATTCTAGTTTGACAGCTTTGATTCTTTGATTTTATGTAGCTCCTATGTTTTGTTAAAATGCCTAATAGAAGGGCTGGAGAGATGATGGCTCAGCAGTTAAGGGCACTGACTGCTCTTGCAGAGGATCTGGGTTTGATTCCTAGCACCCACATGGCAGCTACAAACAGTCCTTAACTCCAGTTCCAGGGGAATCCAAAGCTCTCTCTGACCTCTGCGGCATTGCACGACATGGGTACACTCACATACATGCAGGCAATACACTCATACACATAAAATAAAAATAATAAAATATTTTAAAAAATGCCTAATAGAGTTTGGTACCATCTGCTGCCAAAAGAAGCTTCTTTGTTGAGGGTTCATTGCTGAACTAATCTATGACTATAATGATGTCACTTGGAATCAATTCAATACTATGTCCATTTAGCAGAACAGTAGTAGCAGGTTTTCCCGTAAGTCTCACGATCTGCCTAGCACAGGTTCTGGGCCCCAAACTGGTGCCAGATGTGTCACTCGCATGTCATTGTGCCACTATTGCATTAGTGGACCTGTCTTGTTGGTTGTTATTGTAGCTTCCAAGGTTCACACCTGGATAAGACTAATGATACTTTTCTCTTTTGGAGCATGCATAGTACCTTCCAGCACTATGAAAGATTGCCACTGGGGATGAAGTTCCATGATTTCTCCATGTTCCATGACTCAAGTATATAAGTGTCTTTAGCAACAGGATCTTACAGCCTAGTTCTTCAGGATAGCCAAAAGCATTGACAATAGCTTGTAATGTTTGGCAGTCTAAGGTACCTTATTGGCCAACTATACCAGTAGAGGTAGCTCGTTCCTGGCACTAGGCTTTTTATTTGTTACCCTATGGTGTAGGGTAGGAACATTGTAACAATGTTCTAACTCCATTTACATTCCTTTTATAAGTGTGTGTGTGTGTGTGTGTGTGTGTGTGTGTGTGTAATGGAAGTTTTTATAGAAGTAGGTTTTCATATGAGTTTTTCAAAAGGTCTTTAGTGTTAGTTATTTCTTCCTGTGTTCCCTCCTATATTCTGCCATACCACCCCATACTCCATTTAGCCCTTAAAAACTGCATCCTTCCTTGAAGCTCCCTCCAAAATGGCCCCTTATGTGTATTTCAAATGAATCACATCTATGAATGAGAGAAAGCAAGTGATATTTGTCTTTCCAGATCTGGTTACCTCACTTAGAGTGAATGCTTTCTGCTCCCTCCATTTACCCTTGAGTTTATTAATTTCATTTTTATTAAGAGACGAACAATATTCCATTGCATAAATATATCATATTTTCAGGATCCGTTCATTAGTTGATGAACATCTAGGCTCTTTTCATTTCCTGTGTATTGTGAATAGAGTAACAATGAACATATGTGATCAGGTTTCTCTGTTGTAGAATATAGACTCTGGGTATATGCCAAAGGATGATATAGCTAAATAATGTGGTAGATCTATTTCTAGGTTTTTGAGGAACCTCCACAGTGACTTCCATAGTGGCTGCACCAACTTGTACTCCATCAGCAGTGAATAAGTGTCTCCCTTTCCCTTAGCCATTCTAGTATTTGTTGTTTTTATTGTTTTTGTTTGTTTGTTTTCCTAGCCATTTTGACTGGGGTAAGATGAAATCTTAGAGTAGTTTTAATATGTATTTCCATGATAAAGGATGTTGAGCATTATAAAAAAATCTTCATTTTAGAACTCTTTTCTTAGATTCATACTCCATTTTTAAAAATTTGTTATTTTGATTCTTTTGGTGTTTAGCTTTTGAGTTCCTTGAATATTCTAGATATTCACCCTCTTTCAGATATGTAGCTGATAAAGATTTTTTTCCCCATTCTGTAGGCAATCTCTTCACAACTGGTCAATGTGTAGAGAATAAGATATTATAGAGTTCTCAGCTTTAAATAGGACACCTTTATCACCTATATCAAGGCTCAGTCATCATACAGAATAAAGGGTAGAAAGATTGTAAGAATGAGGTGGGGGATGAATACAAGGAATTAGTATTTTCTAGGCACATTAATGCAGTTGCACATATAAACTCACAGCTGTCATGACAGCATATGATCTATGCATGTTCAAGCCAGACAATATCTCAGAGGGTCTACTGGCAATTGATTGCTGTTGGGAAAGAGAGAGGCAGATTTCTTCAAGGGTGTGACCCTTGGTAGATTGACCATACTCCAGTGGCCACACACTCAAGAGAACATGGGCAGCAAAAATTGTATTAGATGGGTTAAAAGAGAAAAAAACAAACTAGGAGTATAGAACAGCGAGGCGGGGGATGGAAGGGTGGATGTCGCTTAGGGAGTCCCGGCGGGAGAGCTGCGCTATAGACTTACCCCAAGAGGCCTGAGGATAGTAGTGCAGAGTTGGGAAGGGTGGTAATTTTCATCAAAATACACTGTATGGAATTCTGAAAGGACTAATAATAAAAATGAGGAATAAAATAAAATAAATGCTGAATAGAGCCTTTGGTTTTGCTTACATAATGAAGGATTTGTTTCTGAAATTAGGGGCATCTTTATCCATTGCATTAGTATCAGTAGGAGGTTGATGTGGCTATCATTCCTGGAGAGGCAATAAAAGGAATTCCTGGTTATCAAGGATCCCAAGTCCTCTGAGAAGGGAAATTCTATGACTCCCTCCTGTTGAGATGTTTTAATTCAGTCTGCAGACTGCTGATACTAATTAATGTGTGCAATGTTTGCAAAGATTATAGAAGAGACACCATTTTCTTTTAGCAGAGTAATCACTTGAAAAACTACAGTTAATCCTACTTAGAAGCAAATGTTTAACATGATAAATAACACCACCACTCCTGAACAGTGTGTGCCTCTATGGTTCCTTTCATGTGATTTCTTTGACTTCGGAGTATGGGAACACAGACCCAGTAGGCATTCAATAAATATTTTTAGGAAAGATCCTTAGTAGATAAACATGACAAAGAAGAAGTGGTTCCATAATCACTATATGATGTTCATACAGTGGTCCATAAATTAGTCACATGCTCAAAAGATAATCACAAAATATAACAATTTTACCCAAGAAAATTCAATGTATGAAATAAAATTTAAAAAGCATTAGTCAAAATATGATACCTTTAAAAAGTGAGTTTATTTGTTGTACATTAGCTTGGACATAGATAATTT
>NW_008355158.1:1781889-1798168 GCF_000622305.1 Nannospalax galili
GGGCCTCACTGGAGTATACCAGAAACACTTTTTAAAAGACACATGCACTGTTTTGGTTTCAAATGTTAGCAGTTTTAGTGGTTGTGTGTTGGACTTTTAAGTATGCTTCTAGTTGTATTTAACTTGTTTAATAAATGCATTTTAAATTGAAAAAAAATAAAAAAGCATGAGTCATTGCTAAGTGAGGAGGACACCATGTCTTGCACCTGACAGTCTTTTCTTCTGACCTGCGTAATTATTGTCCAGGTCAGGTAATATTTGAGCTTTTCTTGATGGTATTGCTTGCTGGATGAACTTCCTCTATTGCTAACCTGTCACTTTAAGATGCCATGAAAAAATAAACGGGAATTAATGGGGCGATATCTCAGAAGGTAAAATACTTGTACAAGGAGGAGGACCTGAATTTGAATCCTCAGCATTCAGGTAAAATGCTAGTTGTGCTGGCACACTTTTGTAATCTTAGCAGAGACAAACAGATTTCTGGAGCTTGCTTTGATCAGCTTCATTTTTAGTTAAGGATCCTGTCTCAAAAAATAAGTTGGAAAGCAATACAAGACATTTGACATCAATCTCTGTCCTCCATATACACATGCACACACTTGTACACACATATGTTTACATGCAAACACTCACATACATGAAATAAAAATAAACCCAAAGTTCTCATAACTTTATTAGTCATATTTCATAGTGGTAAACAGGATTTTGCAGTATGCACTAAAAGTTACCAGGATTAAATAAGAAATTTAATCTCCATTTCTGATTACTACCCAAACTTTCTTCTTTATTTCACTTTTCATTTCCTCTCTGAGTCTATTTATTTCTCCTTCTACATTTCCTCTGAGAGCCATCATCACAAGGACTGGGAATTTTGAGGGGTTCAGGATGACTCTGTGTGAGGCCATCCCATTTGGCCACACTTTTCACCATTCTTAGGAAAGAGAAAACAAGTCTGAAGAAACATTTGTGATCCTTAGGGGAAGAAGTGCCTGCTCAGAAATGCTCAAACACCCTCCAAGTTTATTTTTCAAAATGTACCACTTGGGCCTTAGGCTAGTGAGCTGTGGGCCTTGCTTCTTGCTGCTTTCATGTTAAAAAGCTCCTTTGTCAAAGCCCTTAGGCCCAGTGGTGATAACTGCCGCAGAAAAATACCAGTGATAGAAAGATATATTTTCAATAACCCTTGACTTTTATTAGTTCAGCCACTGCTAGAATAAAGGGTAAGTGGGCCCTTGATAGTTTAAATGTTCCATGTCCCCCTCCGTATAGTTCCCAGGTCAGCATTCTTTACTGATGAAAATTCTGAGCTGGATCTTGGCTAGCTGTCATGGGGAGAAGTGCTGGTAACATTATCTACCTCAGAGCACTGGTTGTTAGCCCCAAAGCACATGATCAATGACAACAGCGTGAGCTTCGTCAATGGTTTCCTTATTTCATTATATCTGAAGAGCAAGTTCAAATGAATAAATCTCTAGAAGTATGCCTAGGCAATTCTTGAAACAGGTGGGACTAGCTCACTTTTTGTGACAAAAATGTAAATATAATCAAAGACTTTTATTGACATAAAAAACAGCATTGTGCAGCATCAGGCTACACATGGGGATACATTTTTAAGAATTCTATCACCTGGAAATCCTTACCCTATAAATTTTGAGCCCATTGGCTGCTACTAGTGTTAGAGCATTCTACAAAAAGAAGTATTTTGTATGAAGTATTGATCTAATTTTTTTTTTAAAGCTTTAAATTTGTTCCAAAGTTTTACCATTCATCCTTTTCACATAGCATAGAAAAGCGGGTCCACATAAATATACATTATGCTGAAATAATTTTGGCTTAAGAATTTGGCAGTAAATGACAGTTTGACCTTTTAGTGTGTAGAGATGAGCTAGATTAATTGCCCAGTGACTTTCAGATTCACCATCTCAGTCAAATGGCCAGTGATGCAAAGAGAGAGCATGCATGGGAAAGACAGTAAAGTGGGCTCTGGCCAACAGGCTGGAGCTAGGGAGGCCAGACAAGAGCCTGATGCTGGGCAGGCCAGAGAAGCCCTCTGGAACTATAGTTGCTCATCTGTGAAATGAAGAGTGTTTAGATGATCTCCTAGGACCACAGAAGTAGGAAAATTCGCCTTTCTTCCAGAGGTGACTACCATAAAGTTTTACAAACTATCAAAGCCAATTATAAATGAAATCACCCTGGGTTTAATCCCTAGGACCAGGAAAGAAAGTAAAGGCTATAAACATGAAACATTTCCATTTGTACATATTTCCAGACATGCTCTAGAGCCTTGGCCATATTGTCATCAGTACGTCACAAACTTTTTAAATATAATTTTCTCTGATTGGTGGTGCGATGGAATAAATTCACAAATACAGTAGTTTTAATTTTGTATATAATTTTATATTATAAAAGTAGATTTCTACTGTTAATTCAATTGTGAACCTAAAATCTTACAAATTTACAGCCACTTTTGAAAGAGATGTATCCTTGCTCTGGAAATTATTATTGAATATGTTAAAGCTGTAATGAAATGCTTCTTCTTAAAAAAAAAAAAAAAAAAAGACAGGCAGAGCAGTAGGTTTGTTTAAGCTAGTATCACCTCAAACATGGGAGTAACACAGACATAATGAAAAGTAGGGCATCATAAGATGATGGGAACTTTTCAGCTCCATTAATAAACTTGTGAAAAAAAATAGATTTCTAAGTTTTTCTCTGATATGGCAGGCCAAATAAACATCACAAGATATGGGGATAAGAATGGAAAAATTGGCTACCAGATTATATTTGATATAAATTAGTTTAAATAAATAACTATATAGCAAATTAAAGAAAGGGAAAACTTAGATCAGAGGATGAAAAGAGCAGCTTATGTGAAACCGGCCTAATAGGGTAAGACAATGATAGGAACAATAACCATGCATAAATGAATATAAAAATGGTAAATTATAAGAACATTAAATCACATGGTCAGGAAAATCTACTGAAAAACAAAAACAGAATACTTTTTCTAAAATGAATTTTTAAGACATGCTCAGTATCTTGTTATAAGGGTTAATTTGGGAATATCCTTGGCTATTTCCTCTCTCACCCAAACTTTGTCATATCTAACCGTTTCAGAATGATAGCACATTTACTTGGCAGAGATTTCAGCTCAAATATTTAAATGACAAAGGTAAAGGAGTCCTTGAAAACCTTTTTCCTATTTAGTCAGCTTGAAGATTTTTTTACTCTAATCAAACATGTAACGAAGTTCGAGAGTTTCATGAAACATAGTTTATTTAGGCAAAAATTTGGAAGAGAGGTGTTAGACTCTTGAATGAAAAAGTGACATTCTTGGGGTGAAGAAGAATCTCAGTGGTTAAGAGCTCTTCTGCTCTTCCAGAGGACCTGAGTTCAGTTCCCAGCACCCACATCAGGCGGCTCACAGTTGCCTGTAACTCCAACTTCAGGGATAGATCACCTTCTTCTGGCTCCTGGGGTCATCACACTCATGAGGCATATACTCTCACAGGTACACCCAGACAGACACAGACACACACATAAATAAAATTAAGTCTTTGAAAGTATCATTCCAGGTGCTGGAGAGATGGCTCAGTGGTTAAGAACACTGGCTGCTCTGCAGATGACCTAGGTTTGGTTCTCAGCACCCACATGGCAACCACCTGTAACTCCAGTTCCAGGTGATCTGATGCCCTCTTCTGACCTCCACATGCTTTGCATGAATGGGTGCACTTACGTGCACAGAAAACACTCATACACATAAAATAAAAGATAACAAATCAAATATTTTAAAGTATCATTCAAAAGGAAATAACATCTAAGTAAAAATCAAAAATGAAAATTTTGGATTAGGTTTGAATGTGTTGAAGCCGTCCTTACACAGTGTGTTTGGGTAAAGCATCATTGTCAGTCATTCAGACACTGGTCACGATATGTTAAATAAGTCAATAGTGTGTGCCAAGGTAGCATGCTAGATGAAGGTAGTTTTATGTTTCTAAGATATCAAATGAATGCACTTTGTGTTTTGTTTGCTTTATATCTGCAGTCTGTACAGCAATGGATACATCGTAATGATTGATGATGTTTGAAATCTATATCATTAATACATAATTTAATAAAGCATTGCCGGGCATGGTGGTACACACCTTTAATCTCAGTCCTCAGGAAGCAGAAGCAGGCAGATCTCTGTGAGATCAACGCCAACCTGGTTCACATAGGCAGGCTGGGACCAGGGGGACCCTACTAAAAAATTAATACAGCAGTATCCTAGACAGAGACCTTGATTAAAGATAAGAAGAAATGGTAGTTACTACTTAATCCGTACATTTAAAACAGAGTGATTCCCAATTCTGGCCAATTTTCTTCCACTGAAAAATTTTGTCTTACTTGTCTTATATATCATCTATGGCATAATATCAGATGAAACTAAAAATAGTTTAATTCTTTCCCTATCCTTGCCCAGTTTTCTATATTTTTGCAGGTTGTAACACATAACACTTCCATTGTTTTTCCTATGATATGATCACAAATATTCGGTGCGAGGAGTAAAGGTATATATGTGTTCTGAGGAAATGTGTGCCCTCTGTTGACTAGAATAACAAAGTCACACTATTTCTCCAAATCGTTTGGAAGGAAGAAAATACTATTTCTTTCCTATTGTCTGTTTACTTGTACAACTACAGAGGAAATACAGTTACTACTTCCTACCTTAATCGTAACAGAAAGCACTTCTAATTCACAAATGTATTTCCTCTAAAATTATTTCAGCACTTTGGTTGTATGCTTACTCAAACTTAGAAAAGAGATACATGTAGCAGTTTATTCTTATGGAAGGATCTTCATAAATTCACAGAAATGTTCCTGCTGAAAGAAGTCTTCCATTTCCCCACTGTGTAGCCAAATCTGCTGCGACTCAGGCAAATCTCCTGCAAAGGTGTAGTCACATGCCTAAAATAATTTAGTTACTCTTAGGTCTATCAGCCATTTTTAAAGGACTCATTTCATCTTATGTTTGTCTGTGTTTGTCTGTATTAGTGTCTATCACCTGGGTTCTGATACCTGCAGAGGACAGAAGAGGACAATGGATGCACCGGAGTTGGAGCCATAGGGAGTTGTGAGTCACCCAACAAGGGTGCTGGCAACTGAACTCTGAACCTGAGTCCTCTGTAAGAGCAGTACATGCTTTAATTACTGAGCATCTCCACCTGTTAGTCATTTTATTTAGGTTTGCTTTTTAACTTAAACATATAAACTAAATATTTAAACATGCTAATGATGCTCACTATGATATTTCAATACAGGAACACAGAGCACACTAATAAAATTCAAACACTTATATCTACCTACTTGCTTATACCCTTCCCAAAGTCCAGCAATCATTATTCCACATGCAGGTCAAAATTTTCTTTTAATTTTCATGTATAGAAGGGACTGTGTCTTACTTGTTTCTCTGTTTATGCCTTTTTTTTAACGTAATCTCCTCCAGTTCCATTGGTTTGCCTGAAAAAGATAAGATTCACCTTTCTTTATGACTATATAATATTCCAGTGTATGTAAATATGTACGCATTTTCTCCATTTAGTTATCAATAGACACCTGTTGGTTAGCTTTAACTGCCACCTTGATATATCTCAGAATCAACTAGGAAGAGTCTTAATGAGAAGTTCTCTAGATTAGATTTGCCTTTGGACATGTCTATGGGGGACAGAGTTGCTTGTTAACTGAAGTAGGAAGAACCACCCTAAACATGGATGGCATCCTCCGGTAGTTTCCCAGATGAAAGGGCAGGGGAAAAGACAAGCTTTTCTTTGTTGCTTGGCCTTCACTCTCATTGGAGAATTCATCTATTCTGTGCTGTCTTCTGATTCCTTCACTGATGATAAAGTCAACTTCTTCCAGCATCCAAAGTAGACTGAAGACCAGTAGCTCTCCAGGAATCTTCCAGGTCTTTGGTGCCAGGTTGGTGGGACTCCTGAGATAGCTATGGACTGATCATCTATTAGGTCCTAGCCCTTCAGGTGTGAGGCAGCCATTGCTGGACTATGCGAACCATACCCTGTAAGCCAATGTGCTAAATCCCCCTTTAATACATATATTTATCCTATTATTTCTGTTATTCTAGAGAACCCTGACTAATCCAGACATCTTGGATGATTCTGTATGTTGACCTTTGTGAATACCTTTGTAATGCACACAGGGAAAGAAGCATCTGTTTGAAATGATGATGCCATTTCCTTTCCCTTTGGGAATAAACTCAGAAGTGTTATACCTGGATTACATGGTGGAAGTAGCTGAGCTCTCTCTGTCTCTGTCTCTTTGAATATCTAGACTGTTCTCCACAATTGTTGAATTAATTTTCATTTTCCCTAGCAGGGCTTGAGTTTGCCTTGTCAACCTTACCAGAATTTCTTACTGTTTTTAATAGCCACTCTTGCTTGGTAAGATAATCTAGTTCGGGTTTACATTTCTCTGATGACTATATTAACCATTATTTCATGTATATGTTTGATGATTTTTACTTGTTTGCTAAATTAATAATTAAATGAATACATTAAAAACATAAATACTACATTTATTCATGTAATACCATGTAATATTTGATTGATATGCATTGGTTAATGTTTGAAACAGGTTAAGCATATTTATCTCCTCAAAAATGTATTATTTCTATTATATCAAGATCATTTCTAGCTTTTGGGAACAGCATATAGTAGATCTTTATCACGGTCATCATAGAGTTAAGAACAGAATAGATCTCATTCCTGTCATCTACCTGTGTCTTAGTACCCGTTAAGCAACCATTCCCTTCTCCAAGGGATCTTGCCAAGCCTGAGGCAACCACCATTACACTGTCAACTCCTGGGAAAGTAATTTTTTCAGATCCAGATGTGTGAGTCCTGTGGTACTTCTCTTTCAAGGTCTGTCTTATTTCACTTAAGAAAATGTTGAAGTTCACTCTTGCAGCTACAAACCCAAGTATCTCACTTCTTATGGCTAACAATATTCTATTGTGTATGTACACCAGAATTGTTATCCATCCATTCGCTGACTCACATGATCTTGTTTTGTATCTAGGCTGCTGTGAATGATGCTTCAATGAGCCTGAGATTTAGATATCTCTTTGGCATACTGATTTTGTTTCCTTTGCATATGCCCAAGCTGAGACTGCTAGATCTGACAGCAATTTTATTTTTAATTTTTGGAGGAGACTGCACACTGTTTTCTCTAATGGCTATATTAATTTACTTTCCCACCAACAGCGTGCAAAGAAAGGTTCTCCTTTCTCTACAACCTGACCAGCATTTGTTCTCTATTGTTTTTTTTTTTTTATAATAACCATCCTAACAGGTGTCAGACACTGTCCTGCTGTGGTTTTGATTTTATTTTTCTAATGTTGAGAAAAATTTCATATGCCTGCTGCCCATTTAAATACCCTCATTAGGGGAAAATGTCTACATTCTTACATTTCTTTTCCAGGAAATGAATTTGCATTGATCTGTAAATCAAGAAACATCTTTTGTGCTTTCCTGACTGAAATTATGAACATGTTGCTCTTAGGAAAATGCAATTTCCTTCATGATGCTACATTAGAAACATACTTGCATGAGGTAAATCTCATGGATAATTTCATGTGTTTTTGAGAATAAAAGGTTTTTGCATGATTAAATAATGACAGCTGGATTCTGAAAATGTAAATCTTACAAGATTCATGAGACACAGATCTTGAGGAGCAATATTGTTGGAAGGTTAACTAGCCTTGTGGTTTAAGGACATATTAGTGATCAAAGAAAGGCTTTTCACTAAAGTATAATTAAAAAGTAAATAATGGGACAAAGACACACAAAATCACCATACTAGGCCAATTGAAGAAGCATTAAGTAGGATAAACAAATTAATTGAAAATACATTGTTAGACAATATGAAATTAAGCAAACAAATGCATATCTGTATATATATATAAATAATAATTTTATGCATTTAAAAATGAATAAAAAGATACAAGTGTAAGAAAATAATAAATGAAATAGACTAATTTCCTGAAAAACAGAATATGTCCAACTCATAGAAGTAAAAGTAAATGATTTGAAAAGTGCTATACTTACTAAAGAAATGTTATCAATAATGAATAACCTTCCAGAGGGAAAACAGCTGTACAGTATGGCTGAGCTACTGTAGTGCATCAGATAGCTACAGGATAAATCATACTAACTCTATAGAAACTGTGCCAGATATCAGGAAAATTATCATTTCCTAGATCATTCCAAAATGCAGATGTGATCTTAATTCCAAAGCCTAAAAGGAGACCAGAAGAAAGAACTGTTGCAGCACAGTATCTCTCTCAAGAACATAAACAAAAAAATAGAATCTCTAATTGTGATAGTCTTAGTTTTGATAATTTCTTCTCGTAATTTAATTCTATATTGTGAGGCTAAAATACAGAGTCCCGAAGTGTCTCATTTAATGTATAAGGTTAACCCTGTTAGAGAAATGAGTATAAGATAAAATCGAAGGCCAGGGAGTTGCTGCTTTCCTGTGTCTCTAGTATCAAGTGAGGTACTCTGCCCTTGCTACAACAGGACAGTTCCCACCTTGGCATTGCTATGTATCTATTTCGGTTCATAAACCTTTGCAACTCCTTCACTAATCTGTAGAGCTCACCTGATATCTCTTACCACTCCCTCTGTTTATTTGAGACCCCTGAGAATTTAGAGGACTTCTACTACTTTATTACAATCCACAATAGTGATAACTTTAACTGAATTTTGTTTCCTTTTTACATAGAGTGAAAAAACTAAATCAAGGAAATATCTAACTGAAAAAAGGGGACTGCAATATATTTGAAAATTTAGGTGTTGAATTCATGTGTAGACATGAGAATGTAACCAATGAAAGTCTCAATTATGTAAAATATAATTTTGTAATAATAACATTTATTGCAGATTAGTGGGAAAACAGATTTGAATGTAGATTAATAACATATATAGGAATATAATAGAAACAGAGTATGTCTCAAAACTACACAAAAAATTTAGGAAACAAATATTTTGTTTTCTCATTCTCTTCTTTATTGTAAATAAAATTAAATCAAGGTAATATGAAGTCAACAAGCAAATTAAAACCTAAATTGTACCTGAGTATGTACACGTTGAATTCATGTACTAAGGCACCAAAATATGTCACTGAAAGCTTCAATTATTCTCTACATGATTTTGTGAAAAACTTCATATTCTACAATGTGTGAAAAGCCCCATATTTCCATATAGTTTAATAAATTCATAGAAAATTTACTGAAAACAAAAAAAAATGTCTGAAATCCACATAATGTGCCAAGAAAAGAAAGAACTTTGCTTTTAGAACTTATCTTCAGGGTCTACAGTGAAGGATTCCCTCTTTTTCTGATGACTGAACAGAATTTTAGCTAGAAAAGTAGCAACTGGTTTTCAAGAAAGGAAGACAAAAAGAAATGCCACACCAAAAAAATTGAAGAATCAAAAATAATTCTTAGTAAACAGGAATTAAGTGAAGTTTATTTGACAAAACCGTTTTAACTATTTGCAAGATATTCTACTGGTACCACACTTCCCAGGGAGGCTGCAGTTGTGAGTGCAGTAGAAAGGATATAGGAGGATTCCTCATGTATAAGAATTTCAGCTTTTCTTTAATACATTTTGTGTATTAAAGTGTTATTCTTTATAGGATTCATTTATGTTAGCTCTAACATACTTTTTCAGATTGTATAGTGAGGGAAAAGGCATAGAATAGTATTTCTTGTACACTAGTTTTTCATTCACAGGCACCAGAAACCACATTATGACACATAGGGCAGATGCAAATATACATATCTCAGTTGATGCTGAGAAATGGTTCTCCCATTTCATGTTAGTTATCCTGAGAAATAGAGAGCATGCCAGCTCCACGTGGACAATTATAGATTCCAACCATGGTGTGACTGAGGAGGCTGCAGTTGTGAGTGCAGTAGAAAGGGTATAGGAGGTTCCTCATGTATAAGAATTTCAGCTTTTCTTTAATGCATTTTGTGTATTAAAGTGTTATTCTTTATAGGATTCATTTATGTTAGCTCTAACATACTTTTTCAGATTGTATAGTGAGGGAAAAGGCATAGAATAGTATTTCTTGTACACTAGTTTTTCATTCACAGGCACCAGAAACCACATTATGACACATAGGGCAGATGCAAATATACATATCTCAGTTGATGTTGAGAAATGGTTCTCCCATTTCATGTTAGTTATCCTGAGAAATAGCATGCCAGCTCCACGTGGACAATTATAGATTCCAACCATGGTGTGACTGATGCTGATGTTGCTATAAATTGTATAATGCTATTCCTTTCTTTGAAATATTAATTTTATTATGAGTGTTTCTATGCATTAGAGGCGGGTATGTGCACAAGAGTGTAGTTGCCAACAGAGGGTGTCATATTCCCTTGAACTGGAGTTACAGGCAGTTGTGGTCCACCCAACATGGATGCAGGAACCAAACTTGCCAGTGCCAGCCGGCCAAGACAGACAGAAAGGGGGAGTGAGGATTGAAAGAAAAAACAAGAGACAGAGAAAAAGATACTCGGGAAGATTGTCAGTAGAGACTGCAGCTCTGGTTTATTTTAGCTCGGCCTTTTTATACAGAAGAACATCAGAGATCTTAATTAATTTCAAAAGCTGTTTTTCCCACCTGTATCTGAGGGTCAAGGAGTGGTCAAACACTTGTTTTGTGAGCTCCACTATATAAACACATTCCTCCTGACTTGGCAGATTAGGTACTGGTGTGCAAAACGCAAACTCAGTAAACAAGCCTGCCACAGCTCAATGTACATAATGGATTAATAGCTCCCAACACAAACTCAAGACCTCTGCAAGAGGACCAAGAGTTCTTAACTACTGAGCCATCTCTCTCTTCATCTTATTTCATAGAAGAATTTTATCAAGTGTCTACTATTTTTAAATATATGCAGTTAACATTATATTTAGTTTTATTAACATATCTTTATTATAGGAAATGAAACAATGATTCCTTTGTTGTTGAGGAACTAGGGTAAATTAGTCACATTTAAATCCAATTCTCCATATTAAACTTTTTATTTATTAAATTTTTATTATAAGAATTAAAAATTTTGGACTGGAGAGATGACTCAAAAGTTAAGGTTAAGAATACAACAATCAAGAACTCTTGTAGAGGCCCCAGGTTAGGTTCTCAGTACCCACATGACCTGTAACAACTGTTCACAACACCATTTTCAGGCATTCAATGACCTCTTCTGGTTTTCATGGGCATTAGACACACAGGTGCACTTACATAGAGGCAAAACACTCATACACATGTGTGCTAAGATCCTATCTTTAACTTTCTTTGAATAATTTAGAACCCTCCAAGTCTTCATCCAATTATAAAATGAAACAATAACAATAATATCACCAAAATAACACATGCACAAGATAAAGATGTGGGCTGAAATCTACGCTCTATCTGCTAGTCATGGGATGAGATGAACTGATCAACTTATTCTTAGTGTATGTAACATTTGTAAGAGAAAGAAAGGGAACAACAGTTATAACTTTAACACCCTTTGTACATTGCCGAAGTGAAAAACATGCAAGTATTGGGTTAAGAGGCATCTTCCCAATTCACGCCCATTTAGTACTTCAAAATGTGATGTTATTTGAAATACGGTTTCTTCGTATCACAAAAATGAGGCCATAGGATTTGGAATGGGTTAGTTGAAGAAGAAATAGAATCAAAATACATTGTATGATGGTCTCAAAGAATTCATAAAAATATTTACTTAAAAATTAGGCCATACTGGATTAGGGAAGACTCCAAATTCAGTGCCTGTTGTCCTTATAAGAAAAAACAACATACCACAAATCACTAATAATTCTTTAAAAAAATAACTTTGCCTAGATACAGGAAATACTGTTGGAGTCTTTCCTCTCCCTTTCAGATATTACCTATAAACTTATACACTGATGGTGACAAAATATTCTGATTTATTGCTCAGAAGCAAGGGAGCAGGAAAGCACAGATGTAAGACTTAGCTCAAAATACCAGGAGTGCAACATCTTCCTCCATTACTCTTGCCAGTCGCCAACAGTAACTTTGTTTTGATTGCCTAAAAAAACTGCCTACCTTGACTTGATATTTCTTTGTATTGTAGCTGCTTAAGTAGATTTATTCCAGACCATAAAACTTATTTTCATCACTGTCATATGTACTCTACACTTGCAAGGATAAATTCAGGTGACAGGCTGTTTCCTTGATTACAATTTTTGAAAAAGACATCTTAGGTTGCCTGTCTTCCTCCTTGACTGTAGATTCATTATAGTACAAGTCCTCAATCATCTTCATCTTTATTTTTTATCAAATATTTTTCAAAAACTCAATTCGGAGAAGAAATTGTTGGTGCTATTGAGTTGCACATGTGACATAACTGCTTAACAAAAGGAAGTGCTCTCACCTAGCTTGTCAGCAAAGTGTGCAGCACAAGTGGCCTGTTCTGTGGAAACAGTAACAAACTTTGTGTTTCCTTAAGTGAATTATGAAACACTGACATCTTCAAGAGTTCTTAAAGAGGAAATAACTTTCTGTGGTTTTGCTTAGGCTACTGAACAATGTCCACATTTCCCAGACTTGAAGATTTAAAAATGACTTGCTCAGTATTCCTTTGGATAAGATTGGGGTTTGCTGTTCATTTTCCCAGTTCTATGCTGGGTTACTATCTGGGAGTCCCTTGGGCCACCCTGGCCATCAACTCAAAAGAAGGTATCTCCTATCTGGCATTGTTATTATGTAGCCTTTAGCTATACATATGGACTCTTATGAAATTATATTGGCCCCTTTCATCTTTCGTTATACTTTCCTTTTGGGTGTTTAAGGCCATACAGTTGGACCAGATAAACTGATTTATTTTTACTCTTAAGGTCATTTGAGGATCTGTTCCTCAGGGATCATAGGGGCTTGGGAGGAGCCCTGGCTCCTTTCTTTTACCTACCTATATGAAGATGATTACCACTAGATGAGGAACAGCTGACCCTCCTAAAACAAAGACCTCTAGATAGGCTGACTAGATTCACCAGAAGGGCAAGTAGTGGGGAATGGCTGGGGGTGCCAACAACATGGCAGACAGTAGCAGGGGTATCAGAGTATAAGGGCTCTAGTTGGGGGAGGGAGGCTATGGGAGGGTGCTATCTGGGAAATGGGTGTAAAAATTAATTAAAAAAATAAAAAGAAAAAAAAGAAAAAGATGACTTGCTCAAATAATTGTGGTAAGAAAAGAAATAATTATAAATCATAACACCTTTGTGCCATGCAGTATTCTGAGGCTTTCCACACATAGCACATGTATCATTAATAGTCCCCAAAATTCTATGATGCAGTAATTATAAGCTTTTTATGGATAGATAAACTGAAGTCCACATCTGAGTATAGAATGTTAATTAAGGACTATCTTTAAAGCCACACATCTTCAAATTCTTGACAGTTTGAGTGCATAACTTACATTCTTAATCACTAAACTATACGGAGAACCCTTCATGCTGCTTTAGACATAGGTCATCATCAGTAAAAATGTCCTTTACTTTTTCCAGTGTTAGAAATATGTGTCATTGATTCTTAAAGCATGCTTTTCTGTATACTTCAATGTTTTCAAAATATAGAACCACGATCCTCATGCGTGAATATAGTCTGTTCAGCATGACTCATGAGCATGCCGTGAAATAAAATATAAACTCAACAATGAGAATTTCTCATTCTAAATTCTTTGTGCTGTCAGATATATACTGACATTTGGAACTGACAGCTTGTGTGAAAAATTTGGCAGGGTTGTCCTGAGAAGGACAGAAAATGGACACTGGAAAGAAATATTTTTGACTCTTTTTTGACCCTAGAAAAAAAATCTTGATTTTTCTTCTTTCTTTATCGTGTGTGTGTGTGTGTGTGTGTGTGTGTGTGTGTGTGTGTGTCTATGTACCCAGTCCAGGCTGGCCTCAAACTTGCACATCTCCTGTCTCAGCCTCCTGGATGATATAATTACAGACACGCAACATGATGCCTCACCAGACATTCATTCTTTAAAATGAATTTTTTTGTGGTAAGGGATAGTAAGATTCAAGTAAATACCAAATAGGTAAAGTCTCAGAAAAGAATAAAAGACATCAGAATGGGAACGACCATAAATTTAGGATTATAAATGCCTGTATTTAACTGTTTCTCTTCTTCATTTTATTTTCGCTCACTCACTCACTCACTCATTCATTCATTCATTCATTTTTTCCAAAAATATCAGTCATGCAGAGACAGCATAACATGAAACTCATTAACACTTTTCTTAAGGGAGTAGAGAATGTTGGGAAATTCATGTTTGTCTACAACACTTTTAAAATGATATAAAGGCAGGCGCTCTGGAAGCAAAAGAAATAGATATTCTAATTTCCACCATTCAAGAAGAGCAACCACCCTGTGCAAAAGCCCTGTGTCTATAGAATCTCAAAAGCATAGATACATCAATAACCTTGCCTTCTAAGTGATGTATTTTCATTTCCCAGTAGTTTAAACAATATGACTCTGGCAAAACTTCATATTTAGAAAATGATTGACAATTCATTTTTCTGTCTGTACACGCTCACACCCTGGTAGAGTCTGTCCACACTCAGATATTCTCCTCAGAGTGGTTGCACTTGTTAACACTCAGAATTTTAACATGAACTACGTGTCCCTTCACATTTACAGTTGTCGTCAAGTTTGAAGCCATCTTTTAATATGCTGCTGTTATAATTAATGGAAAATGATTGAAGCACATTATTAAATATCCTTAAAAACCAGAAGGATGCCTGCCAGGGTCATACTTAGCAAAATATGCAGTGATACAAAAGACATTTGGGCTAAACTTGGCAAATATGCTATCCTTATTTTCTAAGAAATGTCATCAGATGATTCTCTATTATTTTGTAAGAACTCAGATGCCTCCTTTATTGTTTGATGTTTTTTAGAAAGGGAAAGTAGTTCCCTTTCTGTTTCCTGGGCCTGGTCATAAACTACGAGTGGTCAATCCTTGAGGATATATTAAATCAGATGGAATTTTGCCAGCTAGCATTTAGGTTGCTATATTTGAATCTGTAAAAGCCTGACATAGAGTCCTCTAAAATATTTTTTTAAAAACAAGTTTCTGAGTACTTTCAAATGTTCATAACTTATCTACTGTAATAAAATTTTCATGATAATCTTTACTGGACCATCAACTGATTTTTAAGGAAAATGTATTTTTACATATATTTTAAAGCTACATAATCCCCAAATTCACGTCTTTATTTTCTTCTCTCTTGAACTGTTCCTAAGACAGGTTTTCACTACTTAATTGGACTAACTTAAATTCTTTTGACTATAGCCTGCTTTGCTCAATATTTCATGTGTGTGTGAAAGTTCTCTTATTAGCATCTTGCCCTATGTTGGGCGTTGTCCACTTGACCTATTCTCTGATCGTGGTGCTTTGGTACTTAGGCTATTGCAAAGGATGAAGTATGGGGATGATAATGTAAGAAAGGGATCAAAGTGCTTTCGAAAGAGATTCAGTCTCTTATTAGTAATTTAGAGACTTTTTGTTCAAATCAATTAAAGCAAAATGTTAATCATTGGACTTTTCTGCTTCCTTTACAATTGAATATTATTTATTCCTGAAATACCTCTAATTTACTTATCCTTGATTCCAATTGTTCCCTCTATCTTCTCTTTTAGATGCTAAGTTGTTCATTCCTTAGTCATCTCAGCTCTGACCCCTGGGTTCAGCTTTACAGTGGCTGCTCCTAGGAAAAGACTTGATAGCCATTTCTCATTTTCCTTCTGGTAGTGATTGTGAGGCTACTAGACCTGATACAGAGAATACTGGTTTCTTATTTATTACCTATCCCCCTTTACTTCTGACTAATAGAACCTTACTTTAATGGAGCAGTGGTAACCAACTGAATTCAACATCTCTTTTTTTTTTAATTTTAAAAAATTATTTATTTAATAACAACATACTTAGAGTTCTCATTTTCCTTCTGGTAGTGATTGTGAGGCTACTAGACCTGATACAGAGAATACTGGTTTCTTATTTATTACCTATCCCCCTTTACTTCTGACTAATAGAACCTTACTTTAATGGAGCAGTGGTAACCAACTGAATTCAACATCTCTTTTTTTTTTAATTTTAAAAAATTATTTATTTAATAACAACATACTTAGAAGAAGCATATCATTACAACACAATTGACATATTCAATAACGGTTT
>NW_008355158.1:1802998-1818912 GCF_000622305.1 Nannospalax galili
CTCTGGGTGAGAAGGGTCAGGAAGCAGTATTGGTTCCCCAGGTGTCTGGGGCCCCAAGACTAGGAGTGGCGCAGGGCTCAAACTAAGAGTATCGGCAGGTGGGGGGGGCGATGGAAGGGTGAATGAGGCTTAGGGAGTCCCGGTGTGGAGAGCTGCGCTATAGACTTACCCCAAGAGGCCTGAGGATAGTAGTGCAGGCTAGGAGAGTTAGCTGGTGGTGCAGGCCCAGGGAAGCAGAGAGAGGTGAGGGCAGGGCCAGGACCAGAAGTGGTGCTCCTGGAGCCCAAGAAAGGGACTGAGTTGCTCTGGGTGAGAAGGGTCAGGAAGCAGTATTGGTTCCCCAGGTGTCTGGGGCCCCAAGACTAGGAATGGAGCAGGGCTCAAACTAGGAGTATAGAACGGCGAGGGGGGGGGTGTAAGGGTGAATTTGGCTTAGGGAGTCCCGGCGCGGAGAGCTGCACTATAGACTTACCCCAAGAGGCTTGAGGATAGTAGTGCAGGCTAGGAGCGTTGTCAACATCTGTTTTTACCTACCTTTCTTTGCAGTTGGCCATGTCATTGAGACTTAAGGAAAAAGTCAATGCATGGTGCTTTAGAAAGCCCATTCATCTTTTACATTTCCACGTTTCCCAAGAACATTATTAGGTATAGCAAATGGCAATCTCCAGGAAAGATTTCTCATGTCCTCAGAGTAGGAACAAAATGCCAAAAAAGCACAATGAGAAAATCAAATGGCCATATTCTTGACCATTTCTCATCACTGTGACTTCATCTAGACTAATATCCTAATTTACAAGATCAAATCTAAATCTTTACTACTATCAACCACTCATCATTCTTAAAGGATATACAGTGTGACTACATAACCCATAAACTACTTCAATAACTAAATCAGTTGCCCCTATCCCTACTCTCTACTTACTTGGACCTCATCACATTTACTAAAAGAGAGGGTGTCAACACATTGTGGAACCCACAAGTTTTGGAAGGAGAAATATTTGAGATGTCTCAAGCCACAAGATGATATTATTAATGTTAGGAAGGTGAAAAGTAGGGAGGCTGAAGGGAAGCAAATCTATACAGTAATAAGACGGGCTGAGAACTACACTAAAAATCCAATTTCATAGAACTACTACATTTACTAAAAGAGAGGGTGTCAACACATTGTGGAACCCACAAGTTTTGGAAGGAGAAATATTTGAGATGTCTCAAGCCACAAGATGATATTATTAATGTTAGGAAGGTGAAAAGTAGGGAGGCTGAAGGGAAGCAAATCTATACAGTAATAAGACGGGCTGAGAACTACACTAAAAATCCAATTTCATAGAACTACTAACTACTTATTATTTCTGAAGCTAAGATTTGTAAATAACAGGACCAAGCTCATAATATTTCTCTCTGTGTATATATTCCATTAATATACATATTTATTTCTATTTATTTTGTCTCTGTGTCTCCTAAATTATGTGTGTGTGTGTGTGTGTAAACAACTTCAAAGCTTGACAAATCAAGACTAAGAAATCCTACTTTTTATTTCTCAGTGAAGAAGCAGCCTCTGCCACTCATCAGACACAAGGACACAGCTTATAAATAATCGTCTCCCCATTAGTGAGTAATGACATTAGACGGAGAATATGCTGAAGTGGCATGATGAGGAGGCCGGATGTGAAGCAACCAGATAAATGAAGGAAGTAGCATCTTGTTCTACTAGTCACACAACTCTGGATTTGTCAAGAAATAGGAATATGCTCAAAAAATAAAGAAAAGTGACATCTTGCTCTTGAACACACACACACACACACACACACACACATGCACACACACACATGCACACGCACACAAAACTCCAGTAACTTGTGAAATACAAAAACCAAATCTTATATTTCTCAATACTAACAAGAAAACTAGCAAGGAAGGTAAGATATCCTGACCTGTGTTAAAATGCAGCAGATTTTTTTAAAGATTTTCCATTTGAGAAAATGCTAAAAATTGGAGGTAGACATAGATCAACAGGTAATATTACATGAATGAACTGTAATGTTGTTTTGGTCATTATTTCTAAAATAGCTGAATTTAATTTGTTTTAGATGCTGTAAAAGAGGTTGAATATTTTCTGACTAAACATGAGTCCATCGGGAGCAGTGTTCTGATCTTAGGAATGCTGGTTTCACTACAGCAATGTAAAAGCCCTAAGATGTCAGGGCTTTGGAGATGTAACTTCTAGATTTGAATCCTGGCTCTAGAAGTAACACAGTTATCAGGACCAAGAGGACAATTAATTATCAGAATAAGTTACAGGTCACAGTCATGTTGCTGTATTTATAATAAATCTCAAACCACAGAATATCTAGTATAGAGAACTTTAAAAAGTTTGTGTAAAAAAGAGATTGAGGTGAGGGGTTCCCAGAGACATGCTTGTTCCTGTGGGAATGAGAAACCATTACACAAAGACAGCAAATTTTTGAATAATTCATGGTTCTAACAGACAAAGAAGACTTGAGCTGTCAAGCAAGAAAACTACCTTAGGCCATCCCTGCCCCTCAGAACCCCTGCATAGAAGCTTAGGGAAGACTCACTCTTTTTAACAAAAAGAAAAAGATTTATAGAATTATAAACCAAAGCAGTAGAATAAAATGGAAGAGATTGGAATGAGTAATATTTCAATACTTAACCACTCCCAAGAAAACGTCTTTGTGAATTACATGATGGTAATTTTGATCTAAGGCTCACAAATTAGCTCTCTGGATTTTAAATCAAACAAATAACATTTCATAAATGACTAGCTATAGAAGAGAAGGGTATAACTGGAGAAGCAAGGAGCCAGGGGAGAATGCAAGAAACAAAATTCAAATGCAATCTCTCAATAGAAACCTTGAAGTAAATAAATATCAAAGAAACCAGGGAGAAGGGATAAGAAGAATACAATGGAAATAATGAAAGCAGTCAAGGAGGGTTTAGAAAAAAGGCACTAAATGTGAAACATGTGCAGAGATGTTTGATACTCACCTGAGTAATCCTGTTTTTAATTCAGAAAACTTTGTTAATGGAAATGTTAATCTGTATACTATGAATGTATATTTTCTACATTAAAAATTCTGTGGTGGTTTGAATGGAAATGCCCCCCATAGGCTCCAAGTGTTTGGACATTTTATTTCCAGATGATGGCTCTGTTTTGAGAGGTTTTAGAAGGTGTGGCTATCCTGGAGGAAGCACTGCACTGGGGGTGGGCTTAGAGTTCTTAACTCTTGCCAGATCTCCAGTCTCTCTCTTGCTTCCTTTGCCTGTGTGATGATGTGAGAGCTTAGCTTCTGCTGCTCCTGCTCCAGCCACCTCCAGCCACTATGCCTCCCTGCCAAGACACACTGTAATTCCCCTGGAACCGTAAGCTCAAATAAATTCTTCCTTCTATAAATTGCTTTGGTCAGTGTTTCTATGACAGCAACAGAAAAGTGACTAATACAAATTCTTTTCAAGATATTCAAAACAGTAATTTCTAAAAGAATCATTAAAATTTTAAATATGAGAAAGTAGTCCCTTGAAATCTTAGAAAACTGTTACTTAAGGGGGAAAAACCTCATACAGACCACAACCTGGACTGCAATATATTATACATGCAAACCAGAAACTATAAGATAGTGTGTTTAAAATATATGAGTGAAAAATGTTCAACAGTAAAGAGTACAAAAGTAAAGAAATGGCTCAGTGGTTAAGCGTACATACTTCTCATGTAGAGGGCTGGGTTTCAGTTCTGGCACCCATATCTGGCAACTCACATTTTCCTGTAACTCTAGTTCCAGGGAATCCAAGCCCTCTGGCCTCTGTCAGCACCTGCATACATGTGTACGTACCTCTACACAGAGATAAACACACACACATAATTAAAAATAATAAAGTATCACTCCATCTGCTTCTTCTTGAAGTCTCAGAATGGACTTCATCACCACCCCAACGATCCTGTTCTACCATGAGACCCACAAACCTTCTCCTGGGTGGGACTGGACTTGCTGCTGAGACTGCAAGGAAAGCATTTGCTGCCACAGCAGCATTTCTCCCCGAGGAAACTGGGCTAAAGACTCTGACCAGGAAATCTACAAAAGCAGCACAAGTAGAGAGTGCATGAAAGGGATTCCTAGGTATTGCTGCTGTGGCCACACTCAGTGCTTCAACAGGGAAAGGTGAAACTGAGGGAGCTGTATACAAACTCTGAACCAGTTTTCCGGCACCTCACAGCTACCAGCTGCTCCCAAACCTGTGGGACTACAGCAACCTTGGCTGGGTAGGCTTTGATATCCACTGCCCACAAAAAGGTCAAGAAAACTCCACACAGAAGGGGAGCTGAGAGACCACAGGAGAAAACGTCAGTTTAAAAGCAACACAGAACACAGCCTGGACTAGGATCAAGGAAACAAATTAGTGGGTAGTGAAGGAGAGGAAATCAAATTCAGGAGAGTAATCACATTTCCTTCTCTTTCCTCCCAGCTCTCATTCCCTACAAAGCTATTCTTCATGTCAGTGCCTTCATTATCTTATAGCTCCACCCAGCTCCCCTTCTTCCCCTACAGCTATATCTTATTGATATAGTACAGGAGGGCTTTGTATCAGGCCAACACAGTCCCCTACTGCCAACTCTGTCTAATACACCAGCAAAACTATCTGTAATAATGGATGATGAAAGAAAAAGTACTTATGATAAAATCAGGATAAAGGAATTCATGACTACCAAGTCAGCCCTACAAAGGATACTGGATTTGACTCTTTAGTCTTAGAAGAAAGATAAACACACTACAGGAGGACTGCAAGATGAAAATAATAAATGATATGATGGCACACTCATTAAACCAATGAAGACTGAGAAATACTACAAAATCAAGAAAATATCAAGCATCAATACTCACCTTTCAATAATAACTGAATATCAATGACTTCAATGCATTCATTAAAAGACACAGTTTTTCTCTTTGCTCTCTCCAAGAAATACACCTTACTGCCAAAGATAAACATCACCTTAGGTAAAAGAATGGAAGAAAAAAGCTGTTTCAAGCATGGAACCAGTGAACAAGCAGGGATGCTATTGTAATATCTATCAAAATAGATTTCAGATTCTTGTGAGAAGAGATAAGAGAGCTAGCTCACACTAAACAAAGGATCAGTCAATCAAGAGGAAATTACAGTTTTAAATATAGATTCACCAAATATATTTTTGTACAATTTTATAAAACAAACAGTACTAGATTTAAACACAGATTAATCCGAAACCCCAGCTTCAGGGAATCTGACACCTTCTTCTGACCTCTGTGAGCACTGCATGACATAGGTGCACTTACATACATGCACACAATTCATGCATACAAATAAAAACAATAAACAAAATTACAGGTTAACCCCCAACATAGTAATAGTGAGTTACTTCAGTACCCCAGTATCACCATTAGATAGATCGACTGTATATACAATGAATAAACATTGATATTGAATAACATAATAGATCCAAAAGACTTAATAGGCATTTACAAAACCATTCTACCCAAATACCCAAAATACACATTCTTCTCAGCAGCCCATGAAACTTGTTTTAAAATTGGCCATATATGAGGACACAAAGCAAATCTCATAGAATGTAGGAAAATTGAAACTATCCTGTATTCTATTTGGGCACAATATTAATAACCAGCCAAAAGAAACATATAGAAAATAAAGAAGCTCATGGAGGTGAAAGGTTATTGAATGATGAATGGATCATTACATAAATCAAAGAGGAATGTAGAAAATTTCCTGAATTAAAAGAGAATGAAACACAAACTCCCTAAATATGTGGAATAAACTGAAGGTAACCCTGAGAAGAATGCTTATAGCTCCAACTACCTATGTTAAAATGCCAGAGAGAGTTCAAATACACAACACAACAATTAACTTTAAGACATTGTAAAAAGAAGATAAAAATCACCAAAGCAATAGATGGACAGAAATAACAAAAATCAGGGCAGAATTAATAAAATAGAAATGAAAGGAATAAAAAGAATCTATGAAACAAAGAGTTGATTCTTTGAAAAGATAAACAAAACAGACAAATCCTTAGCCAAATTAGCCAAAAGAGAGAAAAGTAAAATTGATAAAATTAGAGATGAAAGGGGAGAGATTACAACAGACACTGAAGACATTCAGAAAATCCTGAGGACATACTTTCATAATTTTTATTCCACTGAATTGGAAAATATAAAAGAAATGGATGAATTTCTACATGCATTTTACCTACCAGAGTTAAATCAAGATGAAGTATGTAAACTAAACAAATCTATAACAAACAATGAGAGAGAAGCAGTAATTAAAAATTCCCAACTAATAAAAGCCCGAAGCCCAATGGACTCTACAGAATTCTACCAGACTTTCAAAGAAAAACTAACATCAATGCTCCTCAAAATATTTTTTTAATAGAAATGAAAGGACTATTTCCAAACTCTTTTTACAAAACCAGTATTACCATGATACCAAAACCAGATAAAGATTATACAATAAAAGAGATTTATAGGAGAAGGGTATTATAAGAGAGAAATGGGGAAAATGGGGGCACTTTAAATGGGGGAAACCATGGTGGAAGGGTTAGACAATGAGAGAGATAAATAATGCCTAGCTAGTTTTAAAATAACCAGAGGATGCAGGCACAACACTCATACACATAAAATAAAATAATAAAATATTTAAAAAAAATAACCAGAGGGACCCATATTAGCCTAACAGCATGCTGACAAATTATACATGTAACTAGCTCAAGGATCATAATACATGTCTAATCAAGGTTTGTCTGAGAGCCTCTGGTCTTTGCCCAAGCTTTTTCTACATACTACATGGTAATTAAAAGTACCAGACTGGTGGAACTAACTTTCTTGGATGTTTAACACCCATACTTTGAGGCCTATGCTAATTTGGTCAGAGGGATTTAAAGGACAGTTTTTGCTCCTTGCCCTCCAAGCTTGACTAAGTTCCAGGGAACTGTGGAGCATTTCTCAAAATGTCCTGTAACTGTGATGAGTGACTTGTCCTCTTGATCAGGGGGCCATGGAGGCCCCACCAGAAGGACTTGAACCAGTGTCCAGTCTACAAATAGGAGGGTCAACACAGAGGAATCATTTCCTCCATGCTTCCAAGCAAAGCCAATCATGCTCGAGTAGGGCCTTTGACTTATCTTCACATAGGCAGAACTGGTAAAAGAAAGGAGCCAGGGGCTCCTCCCAAGCCCATGTGACCCCTAAGGAACAGATCCTCAAACAATCTTAACAGTAAAAATAAATTGGTTTGTCTGGGCCAACTGTATAGTTTTAAACATCCAAAAGGAAAGTATAACCAAAGATTAAAGGGATAAAGATAATCTTTAAGAGTCCATGTGTATAGCTAAAGGCTACATAATAAGAAACAATGCCAGACAAGTGATACCTTCCTTTGAGTTGTTGGCCTGGGTGGCCCAAGAGACTGCCAGACAGTAACCCAGCATAGAACTGGGAAAATGAACAACAGACCCCAGTCTTATCTAAAGGAATATTGGCAACTGATTGCTGCTAAATGAGGAAGAGCTGGTCTTCCTAAAACAAGGAACTCTAGGTAGGCTGACTAGACTCAGCAGATGGACAAGCACTGGGGAACAGCTGGGGGCACTGACAACACAGTGCACAGTAGCAGGGATGACAGAGTATATGGGCTCCAGTGTTGGGGGGAGGATATGGGCATGTGCCATTTGGATTGTGGGTATATAGATGAATACGATTGTTTGAAATGTTCTGTATGAAATACACACAAAAAATCAATAAATAAAAAGATGAGTTATATTTGTGAAAGAAGCATTAAAAGTTTGCTTCATGTTAATTAGTAGATGTGAAAAACATTACCAATGAAATCTACTTGATGATTTTATATCCACAGGCAGGTTCCAAGGATCTCAGAAAGTAATTGACTGTGACTAGTAATAATCAGATATATAGAGATTAGAAATGCATGTGCAAACATCTTAATGTCAATTGCATTAAAATGATTAGAGACGTGCAAACATTTAAGTGTTAGGTGCATTAAAATGAGTTTTCTGTATGAAACGGCATATTTTAAAATGAAGTGGAGATCTTTTTTAAAGTTTAAAACTTCAATTTTATGTCTTATAGGGTTTACACTGAGTATGATACTGTATAACTCTTAATTCAACGGTGAACCTAAAATTTTACAGCCAATTTTGAAAGAGACACATCTTTGCTTTGGAAATTGTTATTGAATATGTTAATGCTGTTGTAATGAAATACTTATTCTAACTATGTGGTTGTTAAATAAATAATTTTTAAAATGAACTATAGTTCCCAATGAACATAGATTCAAAGATTCTCAATAACATGCTTACAAACCATATTCAAGAAGACATCTAAAAGATCCTTCATCAGGATCAAACTGGCTTTGGTCTAGGGATGAAGCAATGGCTTAGTGTATATAAATCAACAGATGTAATCCACAACATAAATGGACTTAAGGACAGAAATCACATGATCATTTCAGTTGGAACTGAAAAGACCTTTGAGAAAATCCAACATCCCTTCTTGTTAAAAACCCTGGAGAGACTGGGAAAGAGGTAACTTATCTCAACATACTAAATACTATCTATAACAAGCTGGTAGCCACCATCATCATGTTAAATGGAGAAAACTTCAAAACATTCCCAATAAGTTCAGGAATGATTCAAGGACGACTGCTTTTACAACTCCTACTCAATATAGTGCTTGAAGTCCTAGGTAGAGCAATAAGAAAAAAAAAAGATAGAAATAAAATGGTTATAAGTACAAAAGGAAGAAGTCACAGTATCCTTACTTACAGATAACATTATTTTATACATGGGACCACAAAGACTCCATCAGGAAGCTCTTAGAACTGAAAAACACTTTCAGCAAAGTGGCACAGTAAAAATTAACGTATCACAATCAGTAGCCTTGCTATACCAAACAAACTGAGAAAGAAATAGTGGGGGAAAAAGTCCATTCACAATAACTTTAGGATATAGAATACTTTGGAAAAAATCTAACCAAGGAGTTGAAAGATGTATATGTCAAAAAAAATTAAATGTTGAAGAAAGAAATTGAAGAAGACACTATAAGCTTGTGTGAAAATGGCCACCCTACCACAGCTGGAAAATACATGGAAGAAGATAGCCCATCTTTAACCAATGGTTGAGAAAACTGGATACTTGCATGTAGAAAGAAAATCCTTCTCTCTCACCCTGCACATATGTCAACTCCAAGTGGATCAAAGATTTAAATTCAGAGGTGAAATTCTAAAGCACCTAGAAGGAAGAAAAGGGAGTAGACGTGAGGGTATTGGCTCAGGTAAGGACTGGGACTCTAATAAGACAAACAGTAACAAGTGGGACTTAATAAAATTAGAAGCTTCTGTGCTGTTAATTAACTGAAGAAGCAGCCTACACAATCTGAAAGATATTTGCCAGTTATATTCCTTACAGATAATTAGTATCTAAAATATATAAGGACCTTTAAAAGCTAAACACCAAGAAACCAAACAACACAATTAAAATTGTACCATAGAATTGAACAGAGAATTCTCAGGAAAAATAGAAAAGGCTAAGAATTATCATAAATTATCTTCACCATCTTTAGCTTTCAGGAAAATTCAAATTAAAACTACTTTGAGGTTTTACCCTAACCCAGTCAGAAGAGCTATGATTCAGAAAACAAAAGACAACAAATGCTGATGAGGATTTAGAGAAAGAGATATTTTCATGTCCTACTAGTCAGAGTGCTAACTGGTGTAACCACTGTGGAAATCAGTATAGTGGTTCCTCAGAACTAGAAAAAAATTCTACCATATCTACCAGCTATACCACTTCTGGGCATTTACCCAAAGGACCCTACTTCATACTACAGAGGTACATGTTTATTTATGTCCATAGCTAGGACAGGGAAACAGCCTAAATGTCCATCAACTGATGAACTGATACTGAAAATATGGTACTTATAAGTAGTGTATTTTATTCATTCACAAAAAAAAGAATTTATGAAAATTTCAGGTAAATGAATCAATCTAGAAAACATTATATAACATGAGGTAGGTCAGGCCAGAAAAGCAAACACCCCACTCACATGTTGATATTAGCACCAATCTTTAGGTTTATGTGTTTAATTTGCAGTATTTGTAGAATCCTGGAAACTAGAAAGAGACCATTGTTTGGGAGTGGGATGAAAGACCTAAAGGTAGGGGACATAGAAGAATACAATGATATGAAGAGAAAAGGGGGAACAATAGGGGGGTTTACTTAGGAAGACAGAAAGGCAGGACAGAGAAGGGACTTGAGGGAGGGATAACTAATATGAAGAATGTTTAAAAACCAAATGTAAACCCGCTGTTTTGTAAGTCCGCCCCCCCGCAACACACACACTCATATAAAAGAGTTTAAAAGGGGTTACTCTACACAGAGGAACATGGTCATCCCCAAAGCTACAGGTTGCCTAATAAAAAATCCAGTGTCAGGCATGTCATACCAGCCCTTCGGTTGTTGGTCATAAGTGACACAAAACCCCTGAAACAATGCAGCCTATTGCCATTTTTCTTAGTTGACTACCAGAATCTGATGGTAAAACTATTGTTGAAGGTATCACACACATTTGTCATAGGACTTGGTACTGACCAGGGACATTCCTTCCTGCTGGCTAGATTTCATAGTAGTGGAAGATACTGGGGCATAAAAGTCATCAACTGTAAACCCTACGAGCTGCAATAATGATTATCTGGCTATACATGCTCATGGGTATGAGTGACATGACTGTTATGAGGATAGCTAATTGATTTCTGGTTGTATTTAAGGCCCTTTTCACAGGAGGAAGCACTTGTCTGGTATTGTAAATCTGTCTAAATACCCACGTTTGAGGAGCTCAGAGGTTCCAGTGGTGAACCTACTACTGTTATTCTGCTAAAGGGTCTTAGAAATAAGCTGCCCTCTAAATTCATGTCTCTATATTCATAGATTAATGCAACTCTCAGTCCTCTGAATCCCACAAGTGGCCCAAATGCAGAGAATAAATGTTGGTGGAGTGCTCAGTCACAAATGGGACACTAATTTCACACCCTTTCCCCAAGGCTAAGGGACCATCATGCCAGAGGTCCTGGAGGACTAGAGCAAGACAGTGTCTCCTGGACATGACGGTTGTGGTTGCCTGCACAAGACTTGGACAAGAGCAAGCTTGTCAAAATTCTAGCAAGTAGGGGTTCATGAATTCCCATACCTAACTGAGGAGCTACGGACAATTGATGCCTTCTGTGGAAGGGAGTCAATTTTCTTTAAGGGTATAATTTGTGGTAGGTCAACCATGCACTAGTTAATGATTCCAACCTCAGGAATATATAAGCAGCATATATTAGAGTCCATGAGTTATTTAAAAATAAGAGGACATGTAGTTTGGGGGCATTGGGAGGTGGCAGTGGGTCTGGGAGGTGTAGGGTAAAATAAGATCAGAACACAATGTATGGAATTATCAAATAATAAATAAAAATATTAAATCAACAATATCCATAAATAAATGAATGGGATAAGAACAGATTAACCTACTGTGTCCTCAAGAGAAATTAGATACACTGGCAGTGCACAAGACATGCAAGCAAGTGTACACAAGTGGTATATTCAGGCATGAGGGCCAGACTTCTTCTTAACAAAGAGACTAGATTTGGAAGAAAGAAATGGGATTAAAAAAATATGCAGTTTTCCTATGTACTGTGAAATGTGAAAATAAAATTGTCAGCCCTTTTAGGTAAAATTTTTTAAAAGTAAAAATTGTAAAAACTATGATCATGTTAAACAAAAATTCAAGCATCTTTCCACCCAAAAAATAACAATTCAGCACTAATCGTAACTGAATCACAAATGACATAAAAATTTCAGTTTCTAGAAAACAATTCATAAAATGTGCATAAAGCAGCAAAATTCATATTTAATACTCATATCAATAAAAATTTGTTAAAAATGTATAAATTATATATTTAGTTTGAAAATGGAAAATTTAAAATGACCAAAAGTAAGAAGAAAAGAAATTAGTAAGAATATTACTAAGAAATCACTATGAAATTAATGATAAGAACGGTTAAAAATAGAACTGGAGAGATGGCTCAGGGGTAAAGAGCACTGGCTTCTCTTGCAAGAGGCCTGGGGTTCAATTCTTTACCTCTATGGAAATAAATGTGAAGTACTTTTTAATGGTCATCCAAAAAGATTTCTAGAGATTTAAGTGTTAGAATGAGCCAGTTTCTATAGGGAGGAATTAATACCTGGATATAAAATTTTTACTGAAAAGATTCAAGAGAACACTAAAGAAGGAAAACTGTCAAAACAAATGTAATAAAGGTTGATCAAAATTACCAGTGAATATTAATGTCAACATATAAATAAAATATTAGCCAATAATGTATCATATATTAAAATAATATGCCTGTCAATGAAATGTTATGCTCTGATGACAGAGAAAAATGTAGTAACTTTAACCAAGATAACCCTATCATTTTCCTCAGCTTGATTAAATTTTAGATATATTTCTCCCTTTGTTAAGCCTCTGACTAAGCATTTGTTTTGGAAAATTTGTCATTGAAATCTTCCTTCACTACTGGGAATTATAAATTGTCTCTCATACTTTTCCCAGTTATATCCCAGGAGAGTTGTTCACAATGACCTCAGAGGCATCATTCTGCAATGCAATCCTCAAAACCTGCAGGGAGTTTAAGATCTTTAAGGGCTGACTAGCAAACACAGATGGATAATTAGATATAAACACAGAATGGCCAATGAAATCTGTAATACCCTCAAGTACTTTTCACTAGCCCATTCAAGTTAAAAACTGCTGTATTTTCTTTCAATCTCTCTTCCTTGTTTAATGTTCTTGAATAATGTCATCCTGCTTATTTAATTTCTGCCAGTATAACTTTCTTTTGTAATATAATAAAATGCTGAAAGAATTAAAGAAACATATTACATGTATATTCCAATTAATACCAACAAAATCTTTAGGTTATTTCATCACCTAGCTAACATTGTGAAGGGCACTTAGCGAAGCCTAGGTGGAATCAAAGCAATGACTTTACATGCTTTGTAAAGAGAAATTGATTTTAAAAGAATAAGAGTATAGTGTATGTTTTATAGTATACATAAACAAATGAAATGATTATTTTCATTATCAAGTACAACATATATAATTATATGTAATGTGTGACTGGAACAGCAAAAATGTGTTTACACCATTATCATCACAAACACGACAGCTACAAGATCTCTGGGTGACTGAAGTTTGTCATCCTTGCTGTCATTATACTGGCAGTTTATCACTGACCAAAGAATCAGTGTGTGCAAATGACTGCTTTTGATTAAATGCATTAAAAATCAAATGTCAAAGATCAATGGATGATCCTACAAGAGCACTATTGTGTAAATATCCAAAGGAGGTGAAATGGGCATGTTAAAGAAATATCTGCGCTCCCATTCTCATTGTGGCACTATTCTCTATATCCATGGAATGGAGACACCCATCCATCAACTGATAAATGATTAAAGAAATTGGGATACAATGGAAAGCAATCCAGCCAATTAAAATGAATGTAATCCTGTCATTTATGACAACTTGGGTGGAAGTGGAATCATTATATTAAGTGAAATAAACCAGGCACAGACAGACAATTACTGTATGATCTCACTCAAGTGGAATCTTAAAAGCTTGGTCTTATGAAAGTTCAGAGTATGATGCTAGCTACCAGTGACTAAGGGAATCAAGGTACAGGAAGAAAAGAATGGAAAGATATTGATCAGTGAGAACTAAGTTACAAGGCATTAGTGAGAAGATTTTCTGCACTATAGCTCAGTAAGGTGTGAAAAAACATATACTCCAAAAGTTAGTATAATTGATTTTTGAATGTTTTTAAGAAAAATTATCAACAAATGAATTTTTAAATATGGCCTTTATGAGCCAGGTGTGGTGGTACATACCTTTAAATCTAGTACTTGGGAGGCACAGTCAGGCAGATTTCTG
Source organism: Nannospalax galili (assembly GCF_000622305.1). Lineage (NCBI taxonomy): Eukaryota > Metazoa > Chordata > Mammalia > Rodentia > Spalacidae > Nannospalax > Nannospalax galili. The sequence continues at coordinate 1,817,038 of NW_008355158.1, forward strand.
TGAGACTGAGGCCAGTCTAGACTACATAGTGAGTTCCAGGCCAGCTGGGGCTACAAGGAGACCCTGTCTCCTTATACTACAAATAAATAACTAAATATTAATTTAAATTATAAATGACATGAGAAACTAATGAAAGTATCTACACTTTATATACTGGCAAATCTCTGTAAGTTAAAACCTTCTCAAGCTAGAACAAATTCCACCTATCAGTCTGATATGCAAATTTCAAAGGACATGAATGCATCACAAAAATAGATGCAAATGAAGCAGCACAGAGACATCATTGTCACTTTTCAGATGGGAAACACTGGAACTCATGTCAAGGACCCTGCTTGATTCATAACACTGCATTTCTGTATGCAGTGTCTAAGAGTGACTACTTTAGATCACACCTACCAAGAGGTATAATGTGAAAAATGCTTCCTTTCCAGAGTTTTCCCACCTGAAAGGTGAAATGATGTCTCTGTGCTTCACCTTTTATTCTTTTCTTTTAATGAGTGAACTTGTGTTTTCCTATTTATTCAAAAATAATCTGCATCTATGATTCTGATTCTACCTTTAATGAACATCACTGAATCCCTTGACATTCATTGAAAACTGAGGATCAAGAAGCTCTCACCACTCATCAAAGAAGCCTATGTTTTCAACAGATGAAGACCACTACAGAGCTCTACAACTGGTCAAAATGCAGAAAGCAAATACCTCTGGGGTGCTGTCCTAGTTTGTTCTTCATTGCTATGATAAAACACTCTGACCACCACCAACTTGGGGAGGAAAGGGTTTATTTAGCTTACATGTCCCGGGTCACAGTTGATCCAGGAGCCCAAGGTAGGAACTCAGGGCAGGAACCTGGAGGCAGAAACTGGAGCACAGGCCATGGAGGAATGCTGCTTACTGGCTTGCTCCCCTGGCCCCTGCTCAGTCTGCTTTCTTATGCAACACAGGCCCACCTGCCCAGGGGTGGTACCACCCACAGTGGGCTGGGCTCTCCCATATCACTCATCAAGAAGATGCCCCTCAGACATAGCCACAGGCCAGTCCAATAGAGGAAATTCCCCAATTGAGGATCCCTCAACCCAGGTGTGTCAAGTTGACACTAAAGCTATCCAGCACAATTTACCCCTTGTCAACTTGACACCCAAACATCACTATTAAACCATAAACTTTCCAATTTTTGTCCCCAAGACATGGTGTTAACATTAATATCACAACATAAGACAGTACAATCGTAAAAACCCACAGTCCTTAAAAAAAATTCCAAACACTTAAAAGTCCATAGTCTCTTAATAGTCTTTTAACTGTGGGTGGGCTTCTATAAAATCCAAAACAAGTACTATCTTATTTCAAAGTCAAGAATTGGGTACACCTAGTAAAACCTAAGTCCAGCAAAGTAGCTCGAGGCTGGACATCTGGGATTCACTCACGATCCTCTGGGCTCCAAAGGGCACTGGCAGCTCCACTGCTCTGACTGCAGTGCACAGAACACTCAGCTCATCTCGCAGACCCAGGCCAGCTCCAATCCACACCTGCAGCTGTCTTTGGTGGTCGGCCCATGGTCCTGGCATCTCCAAAAAGCTAGGATTGCCACTGAAACTGAGGCTACACCTTCACCAATGGCCTCTTCTTGCCTCTTGGGGTGCAAAGCCTCAGTTTCTCTCTATGACCTCTTCAATCCTAGGGTCTTTGCTGCAACTGAAGCTGTACTTTCACCTATGGCCTTTCCTGGCCTCTCACAGTGCCAAGCTTCAGCTGCTCTCTATGACCCCTTCATGCTTTCAACACCAGAACCATGCAGGAGACTCTTACACATTACCAAGTCCTGCTCCAGCTTGAAATAGAGGTGCAGGTCCCCTCTGTGTGCTGACCCTGAAGAAA
>NW_008355158.1:1819445-1823256 GCF_000622305.1 Nannospalax galili
ACCAGGGCAGGAACCTGGAGGCAGAAGCTGGAGCACAGGCCATAGAGGAACGCTGCTTACTGGCTTGCTCCCCTGGCCCCTTCTCAGCCTGCTTTCTTATGCAACACAGGCCCACCTGCCCAGGGGTGGTACCACCCACAGTGGGCTGGGCCCTCCCACATCACTCATTAAGAAGATGCCCCTCAGACATGGTCACAGGCCAGTTGAGTAGAGGAAATTCCCCCAATTGAGGCTCCCTCAACCGAGGTGTGTCAAGTTGACACTAACGCTATCCAGCACAGGTGCTCAGCCTTAAGTGATACATCTCCAATGCTACTTCTACCCCTAAGGCTCAGGGAATTGTCCAAAGTGGGGGTGGGAAAATTGTAAGAGTCAGAGAAATAGGATGTCTAGTGCTAGATAATAATTCTAGACATAATAGAGGGAAGTTAAACCCATGAAATCTCTACAATATGGTTGCCTAACAAGACTTTAAGAATGACAGCACCAGTTGACATGCCAGTGTGGGTGAAGGAAATGACACAGGGTCCTACCTCTACATGAAGAGCTAAAAACAATCACTGATGGCGAGGGAGGGAGAATTAGTTTATTTCAAGGACAAGCTCCCTGATAGGTTGTCTGATTTCAAGTGGTCAGCCCTAAACACATACACACAAGAGCATATATAAAATGTTTATAAATTATGTAAATGTCTATTTATTAATCTATATGCATGTAACAAATATCAAAGAAGAGGACAAAAAATTGAGAGAGAGAGAGAGAGAAAGAGAGGGGGGACATGGGTGGAATTGAAGGGGTAGAAAAGATGCAAATATAGTACTTACCTATGCAATTCACACACATATGCAAACGTATATATATATCTATATATGAAATAGACAAGAAAAGCCTAGAACACAAATAAAAAGGAGCCCTAATCCTAAATGTTAACTAAAAAAAACCAATATCAAGTACATGATGTAATAATTACAGGAAAATAATTCTAAAGATATTTTAATATCCAGTATAAAGTATATTTATGATATTGAAATAAGTTTAAAGGATTAGAAAATATTATGTACATAACAATTCAGCTAATAAATGAAGAAATTCTGATAAAATTGGAAAAGTTTCCATTTTCATAGTAATGAACAAAGTCATCTGTGCAAATCACCAGTGGATAGTAATACCACCAAGTAAAATATTGATTAGGGACTTCAACTTGAAATTTTCTTACTGATGCCACCTGAACTCAAATTAATGTAAGCATCACTACCATCCGTGTAAAACCACACAGTATGTGCTACTGATACTGGGTTGTGTGGAATAAGCTTCAGCTGATCTACAGCATCATTTTTGTCAGAAACACATACACACACACACACACACACACACACAAAAAAAAAAAAAAAAAAAAAACCCGCAAATATAGCCTGAACTATTCCAACATATAGGAAATTCATGAAATATAGTGGTAGATACAATGGTGCACCAAGAAAGTATTGAGTCAAACAAGGAATGCCTGCCATTCACTGGACATCCACTGTGACTTCTAAACAAATATTATATAAATCACAAGCACGAACAGCTGAGGAAAAGAAAGAGAACTGTTCTGGATTAATAGTGAAAATCCCACATAGGAACCGAATACAGGGAATTAGCCTTACCTAGAGAACAACTTGAATGAGCTACGTGTATGAGAATAATTTTTGTCAGTTTAGGTAATGATAGAGTGGTTACTAGATAATATTTATGACTATAGCTCTGCCCAATATTGCTGTTTGTGCTCAGGATTGCTTTGGTATCCAGGGTCTTTTGTGATTCCATATGAATTTTCAGATTTCCGTTTTCTATTTCTGTGAAAAATGTCATGGGATTTTTACTGGGATTGCATTGAATCTATAAATTGCTTTTGATAAGATGTTCATTTTCATAATATTAATTCTACCAGTCCATGAACATGGGAGGCCTTTCAATCTCTGTGTATCTTCCTCAATCTCTTTCTTCAAAGATTTAAAGAACTATTGGGCAGCTGATTACTACTGGGTGAGGAAGAGCTGATCTTCTTTAAGGGAGTGTCTCTAGATAGGCTGACTAGACCACCATGGACAAAATTGCCCTGAGGACAGGCCTTGGCATAAATGACAGAATTGGGCTGTGACTAGGGAGACCATGTCAAAAAAAAAAAAAAAGTTTTCATTGTAGAGATCTTAAATGTCATTGGTTAGGTTATTCTGAGATATTTTTGAGACTATTGTAAATGGGAGTGTTTCCATGACCTCTTTCTCTGATTGCTTGTTATTGATATATAGAAAGGATACTGACTTTTGTAAATTGACTTTGTTACCTGACATTTACTGCAAGTGTTGATTATTTCTAGAAGTTTTCTGGTGATACGTTTTGATTTCTTTATGTAATATTGTATCATCTGCAAATAGGAGTAATTTTGCTTCTTCTTTTCCAATTAGTACCCTTTTAAATTCCTTTTCTTGTCTTATTTCTCTAGTTAGAGTTTCAAGCACTATGTTGAAAAGGAGTGGAGATAGTAGACATCCTTGTCTGGTTCCTGATTTTAACAAAAATTCTTTGAATTTTTCTCCATTTAAAATAATTTTGGCTGTGGGTTTGTTGTATATAACTTTAATTAGGTTGAGGAATGCTTCCTCCAGTCCAATTCCCTCTAGAAGTTTTATCATGATTGCATGTTGGAGTTTGTCAAAGGGCTTTTCTACATCTATTGAGATCATCTTGTGCTTTTTTTCTTAAATGTCCATTTATATGGTTTATTATATTTATTGACATATACATTCAGCCATTATCTCTAAAATAAAGTCAACTTGTTCCTGGTAGATGATCTTTTTGATGTGTGCTGTATGCAGTTTGCAAGTGTTTTGATGATGCATCTCTGTTTATTGGGGATATTGGCCTATAATTTGTTCTCTTTCACTTTTTTTTTTGCTCTTTCTTTACCCTGCTTTGGGTTTATAGTAATACTGTCTTCATAGAAGGGATTTGGGAGTTCTCCCTCTGTTTCTATCTTTTTAAATAGTTTAAGCACTATTGATTGTAGATGTTCTTTGAACTTTTGATAAATTCTTCTGTGAATTCAACTGGATCTGGGAATTTTTTAGTTGGGAGACTTTGTATTACTCTTTTGATTTCCTTATTTGTTATGGGTCTGATGGGTTTGTTTAATTTGTTGATCTCTTCTTGGTTTAACTTTGGCAGGTCCATTGAATTTAGAAGTATATCCATTTCTTTCAGATTTTCTAATTGAATAGAGTATTGATGCTAAACTTATTCCCTAATAATGTTCTGGATATTTTCGGTGTCTCTTGTGATGTTTCCCTATTTGTCTCTGATTTGTTGCTTTGTTGCTATCTCCATTTGTTGATTTGAATTTGATCTTTTCTTCTTTTGGTTGGCTGGGCTAAGAGATGGCTCATCAATAAAAAGTAACTGATGATGAACTGCATCTCAGTCAGCTTGTTAACTGAGCTTGATCATAAAGAGCACAACATGCATTTGAGCACAGGCCTTCCAACTATGGTAAAGGTGCTATTCTTCTCATTGTCCTTGGTGTAAAAATTATTTCACTCATCTACACTTCATTTTCAAGTAATATTTTCTGAATTTTAATGTATTTAAAGACTGGTCTTAATGTACGGGTGTAAAGTAAAATGAATGAATGAATGAATAATGAATAAATAAATAAATAAATAAATAAATAAGTAATCTCTCACCTTCTCAAAGTCAACTGTCTAATGAAAGGATAAAATTATTTTAAATATAAATGTTCCTCAAAAGGTAAATGATAGTGCTCAGAGATTCA
>NW_008355158.1:1823271-1846258 GCF_000622305.1 Nannospalax galili
AATGAAAACTTTTATTTCTCTTAATTCAATTAATCTAGTAAAGTGTGTTCATAATCACAATTGCAGTAATGTATGCAGTTGTATTAATACACACACACTCACATAGATTTATATTCTCCGTATGCTTCTGGTTATAGGAAATGAGTGAAAATGATAATACAATTTACAAAACTAAGTAATTGTGAATATTTTGATGCTAGACGTTGCTTCAGTACAGGGTTATATAAAAGTTTTTATTTTTATTATTTTTATTCTATGTGTGTGAGTGCATTGCATGCATGTATGTAAGTGTACCTGTGAAATGCTGTGCCCACAGAGGTCAGAAGAGGACATTGAAATCCCCTGGAACTGGAGTTACAGGTGGTTGTTAGCTGCCATGTGGGTTCTGGGAACTGAATCCAAGTCCTCTGCAAGAGCAGCCAGTGCTCTTAACTGCTGAGCCATCTCTCCAGTCCCCCGAAAACAGATTTACATCAGCAAAAAATTCTACTGTAGAGGAACAATGAAAAATACATTTTTGGGCTGGGCATGGAGGTGCAGGCGTTTAATCCCAGCACTCGGGAGGCAGAGGCAGGCAGATCTCTATGAGTTCAAGGCCAGCCTGGTCTACAACTGTGAGTTCCAGGCCAGCTGGGGCTACAGGGAGACCCTGTCTCAAAAATCTCCCCCAAAATTATAAAGATGTGCTAGTCACAAGCAAAGAAAATAAACGAAATGGAATAGAACAAAATGCTCAGTTAAAACTGCAGGAGGCATAAAACAGAGCAAGATGAAATGGGAACAAAGGAAAAGAACAGAAAATAGAAAAGTAACAAATATGAAGAACATCATCCAAATATATAATTATTTTTTAAAGCTCTGTCATCTAAATATGCTGGAAGAAAAACAGAGACCACCAGGGTGAATAAAATAGAAAATACAACAATATGTTGTGTATATGAAATCATCATTACAGATAAAGTCACAGCTTAAAGGAAAATGGATGGGGAGAGATTTTGCATGGTCAATACAATGAAAAAATAAGCAGAGAATATCATTAACTACAGAGAAGAATTCAGAGTCAGAAAAATTCTTAGGCACACAGTGGGATAATATGCAATGATAAAGAGGTCAATTCTCCAAGAAGACATGATGATCCTTAATGTGCCTCTTCCTGACAAAAGAGCTTCAATATATCTGGAGACACCAGATATAACTCCAAAAGAAATAGATTGATTCACTGTTACAGTTAATAAATTCAACCCTCCTCTCTCAAAAAGGAGTGGGTCCATCAATCAGGAATCTGTTGACTATTTCACATAACAACACTGAAATATATGTTCTTCCCCAGTTCACCTGGAGTAATCAGCAAGGTAACCTCAAGTCTGACTACAAAACACACCTTAACAAATTCCAAAGAATACAAATCATATGATATTTGCTGCCAGATCATAGTGGAATTAAACAAGAAATCAATAATAAAAGACAGATGGAAAATTCAAGAACACTTAGAGAATTAAAAACACACCCATAAATCACACATGGACCAGAAAAGTATTCTCTGAGACATTGAAATGTATTTAGAAATAAAGGAAATAAAAATACAATTTGTCAAAATTTGTGAAATGCAACTAAGAAAATGTTTATTGGGAAATTTCTAGCATGAAATATACATATTGGAAATGAAATACACTTTTCACTTAGGGATCTAGAAGAGTCAAGTAAATCAAAGTAAGAAGAGGAAAAAGCAATCCACGTGGGAACAGAAATCAATTAAACTTAAAATAGGAAATGAGCAAAACCTAAAGGTGGAACTTTTCCGATTAATATGTGTCTAGGTAGGCCAAGAAAAGAGCAAGAAAAATTTTACTAACATCATAAATGAAGGGCAGCTATCGTTAGAGATCCCGTGGAAATTAATTGGATAAGAAAGGAATATTCTGGAAAAAGTAGGCCACAAAACTGATGACCTAGATGAAATGCAACAAATCTTTGAAAGACATAATGTGCCTCCCTCATGGGAGAAAAGATAGACAATGTTAAGTATTCATTCATAGCAGACACTCAGAAAATAAAAGCCAGCCTCTTCTCACTATGACAAATACCAGACATGATCAACCTAGATAGAGAACAAACAGACTGTTTTGGCTCAATCTTTTCAGGGGTGGGGACAGCACATGGTGGCTGTTGAATACCTGGATTTAGATATCTGTGGGGCCCATTGTTTGTTGTGTTTCGCTGGATGTGTTTTGATACTAGTGATCTAACTCAAGGACTTCTGCTGGCTACAAAACACTTTACCATTGAGCTATGTCCCTAGCTTCATCAGGCAATTTTTTTTTCTCTAACAAAAATAATTTGTTTTCTTTCCTTTCTCACTTCATTTCAACAAGTTTGAGAGTTCAGTTTATGTTACTGTGTAGTTGATAAAATGGTGGGAGAGATATTATTAAAAGTTCAGTTACAGGCTCCTAGGACCCTGCTCATACGAACCTACAGCAATGATGTCAGCATGCACAAGATCCATGCAAACTCAAGCAGACAAAACGCCAGCATAGAATTGGGGAAATGGGCAGCAGGCCCCAGCCTTAGCTGAGGAAATATTCACAACTGATTACTGCTGGGTAGGGACAGTTGAACGTCTAAACGAAGGGATTCTAGATAGGCTGATTAGACTTCAATGGATGAATTTGCACTGAGGGACAACCGGGGACCACTAACTTGGATAGGCCTTAACACAAATGACGGAATGCATGAAATCCAGTGGGCAGGGGTGCTATGGGAGGGTGCCAGTGAAGGAAGGGGTATAAGGATGATTAAGATTCTAATTTATATAAAAAAAAGAAGTTTTTAAGGAGCAAACCTATGTAATAATGTATCTTAGGTCTTGGGAAAACATCATTGACAGATTTCTAGTTTGCGTTCTGTTTCTGTGATAAAAACTGTGACCAAAAATCAACTGGCGAGGAAAAAAAAGTGTTTTAGGGACAATATGGTCTGTAAAATTCTGAGTCTATTAACACTACTGACTCCAGAGATTAAATATTTGCTTTCTCTATGTTTTTTGTAGCATCCCGCATAGTGTTTTACAATCTTGATATCTAGTTTCAAATATTAAGGACCTGGGCTGTCTCAGAAAATGACACAGTCAATTATTTTAAAGCAGAATCACAAGACCACTAAGCTGGTCATTGGAAAACTTGAGTCATTCTTGGGGAAATATAAATGAGCAAGAGGCAGTCCAGAAGGGAAGAAATGGAACAGAATGCCATACATCTCAAGATTTTGTCCTTAGCCAGTACTGTTTTTTATCAGATGTCAATATAGTAACGTTTAACCATAGTATGCTTAGTATGTTGTTTATCTTCTGATTTGGGAAGTTTGTTTATTCTTTTAATCAATTTATGATCTAAGTTTATTTTTCCCTTTACTAGTTCCATTTAGGGTAGATTTCTTATCTCCTAGACATATGAAATTAGTTCTCTCAGCTCCATAGCTTAATAGAATACCTTTACACTCATAGTCTTTTAACTAATGCATTATGTATCTCTCCTGCTTTTATGCTTTTCAGAATATTGATGATCTATCTCAAGTTTTATTTACATCATTAAGTAATACCTAAGAAAGATAAAAACAAGAAATATGTTCTCAGAAAAAATACAAAGATATTATTTTCATTGTTCTCTTAATTAGCCTTTTGGAATAAATATTTATTCTAAAAATATTTCTATGCTAATTGAACACATTTGCCGTTTAGTAACATTTTACCACTCTCACTCAAATTTTTAATGATTTACCTGTCCAAATCCTTGGAGAAAATGAGGAAATGCTCATTTCAGAATCTGCCTTACCAGTATCAGAAGAAAAGCATTCACTTTTATAGCATTCACCTGATACCTGTCTATCTTCTGCTAATTCAGCCACTGAGCATTTATCACTGTACTTTGTATAAATAATCAACTTTTAACTCTTTGGAGATAAATATTATACTTATTTGACTACATTTCTGAGACATATTTCTTTATGTAATTATATGTAGATCTTTAAGCATGATAATTTTTTCGATATCTAAAAACGTCTCCTTCATATCCAATTCTTTTTTATTTGTCTGCTTGGTGTTTGCCTTTTGGATGTTTTGGGTGGGTGATACAGGGTCTTATGTAGTAGCACAGGCTGATCTCAGCATTCTAGGTAGCACAGAATAGCAATGAACTCCTAATCTTCTGGCCTTCATGTCCCAAGTGCAGGGAGTACAGGCATGCACCACCATACCTAGCTCATCACCAGTTCTTGAATGTTATCTATCAATGATCTCCCAGCACACAGTTTTCAATGAATTTGTTGCATACACAACTTTCTTAAGCCCAGATATTTTTCATTTAACTACCATCAAGAATTTTATCATGCACCTAGAGACTACTTTTTTTGCTCTCTTATTTGGGATAATTTTTCTTTATTGAGGATATACAAACCAGAGCTGAGTCATATAACTCTTAATTGAGCATCATCTACCAGAAACAAGAGTGCGGAAAGACAAGATACCCAAAAGAACAGAGGAATGAAACACCCAGCTTGCACTTTTAACATTGTCCAGTTTCATGATCAACATTTATCATTTAATTGTGAGGTTTAAATCTGTCCTAATTTTTGTACTTAATCATCTCTGAATTGCTTATCTGAATAATATGGATATTGCTTCTATTGAACTTTTTGAATATTTTTAATTTGTCAGATAACTAGTACGGTTTTCTATTGAAGTATACTTTAATCTTATAATTGGTTATAAAGTATTTTACCTTATGCTAAAATTATGTCATTTTGTAACTTCTACATTTTTATCTTCATTAAGATCTGAACATACCTCAATATTACGCATCTTTGACATTTTTTTAGAGATTCTGTTATTTTATACTTTTTAAAGATTTGTTTTTACTATTTAATCTATAGGTATGTATGTCCTGTGTGTATGTTTGTGAAAGTCATGTATGTATGCCAGCAGATGGTGTTGGATTCTTTCAGACTGAAGGTGTCGTAGTTGTGAACCAACAAACATGGGTGCTAGGAACCGAGCTTAGGTCCTCTGCAAGAACAGTATGTCCTGTTAACTGCTAAGCCATCTCTCCAGCTCTATTTGGTCTTTAAATGATAAACTTCTACAATGCTAGAATTCCTTTCTGGTAAACATTTGCTAAAATTTGTGTATTTCATACAGAACATCTTAATCATCTTTATACCCTCTTCCCCACTGGGTCCCTTACATAGCCATTTGCCCCACTGGAATTCATGCACTCTGTCACTTATGTTAAGGTCTTTGGTGTTAAGTTGGCGTCCCCAGACCTACCTCAGTGCAAGTTCAGCCACTGGGGTCTAGTTAGCCCATCTAGAGTCCCTCTTTTTAGGAATATCAACTCTTCTTTACTCAACAGGAATCAGGTGCCAAATTCTTTGTCTACGATTGGGGCCTGCTCCTCAATTTTGTTTAGAGTTTAAAGAAAAAGCCCAAAGACCTACTTTATCTCACGTATAACAACTTGCAGTGAATTTTTGGATTTTGGTTGTTTGTTTGTTTTTAGATGTTTTGTTGTTTTGTTTGTTTGTTTGAGACAGGGTTTCCCTGTAGCCCCAGTTGCACTGAAACTTTCTGTGTAGACCAGGCTGAACTTTATCTCACAGAAATCTACCTGCTCTCTCCTGAGTGCTGTTATTAAAGTTATGAGCCACCATGCTGGACAACTTGCACATATTTCTTGCTTTTCTATTAGCAACAATCAATTTAAATACATTAAAATCTCATAGATACTGGATTTTATTGCTGGTCTCTCTACATGGTATTACTTTACCTTCTTCTGTTTAGATTTCCTAATTATTTAGGGTGTGAGGGATGCAACCTACTGTCTTATACACATTTGGCAAACTTTCTACACATTACTATAGACCTAGCCTTTCCAGAAAGTTTTCATTATGAGCAGTCCTGTATGTTTTATTGTATAGCAATGTCCATTTCTCAAGATTATTACCTTCTTATTGTGATAATTAATAGTGATTTTCAATTTGAAAGGATCTGGGATCACCTAGGAGACAAATCTCTGGGCATGTTTGTGCTGAAGTTTCTGGACTGGGTTGTTTAAAGTAGGAAGACTCACCCTAAATTGGGACAGCTCCATTTCATAAGCTGAAGTCCTAGACTGAATAAAAAGGTAAAATCTAATTAAATACCAGGGGTCACCTCTCTCTGCTTCCTGAGAGTGGATGAAATGTGGCTGTCTCATACACTTACCACCATGACTTCATGGCATGATATAAGTCCTTCTTCCCTTAAGCTGCTCTTATTAGGTGTTTTGCCCAACAATTTGAAAATTAACATAGCTAATCATGCTTTCAGATAATTACGCTTTGTTTTGTTTTAAGATTATTTTACAATCTAAGAAAAGTAGCAAGGATTTTAATTGGAGCAACAGTGCTTATACATACTAAGTTGGGAACTGTTGGTATTTGTATGATAGTCAGTGTCTTAACCCAGAAAAAAAGAAAACAAACCTTATAGCCTAATAAACATGAAAATGACTGGCCCAGCAAACTATCTCCCTTGTTGCAATAGTGGCACTTTTACCTTGGGGGTAATCAACAGCTGTCTAATTTGAATTAGATCCTCTTCATTGGGTGGGAATTCATGTGTGGTCTGCAAACATAGCCACAGGGTGGAAGAGGTCAAAGACCCTAGAGAAAACCCTACATTTGTCATATACCTAGACAAATGTAAAGACTATGACAGAGTTCCACAACTGGTCATATGCAGAGAATAAGTGTCTGTGAGATGCCCAGCCCTAAGTGACACATCTACAATGCAACCTCTATACTTAATGCTCATGAAATATAGTTGTACAGAGCAGAGAGAATGTTAATGCCTCTCTATCAACTCTCACCAGCAAACCGTCCTCATGCAACAAAGAGTTAGATAACACAGAAAACCACAACTGGTCAAAATGCAGACAGTAAGAGATTGCAGACTATACATTCTAGGATAGGACTTCCGTATTAAACTTCTGCCACCCAGGGCTCAGGGATCATTGTGGAGGAAGGGGTGGAAAGATGGCAAGAAGCACGGGTGGTGGATGCCCTCAGGGAAACCGAGTTTTCCATGTGACTGGGATCTTGCTCATATGAACTTACAGCAATGGTGACAGTATGCACAAGACCCATGCAAACTCAACACAGACAAAAACCCAGAATAGAATTGGGGAATTGGGTAAGAAACCCTTACATGAACGGAGGAACTATTGGCAGCTGATCACTGCTGAGTGAGGGAGAGTTGGTCTTTCTTAAGGGAGTGATGCTAGATAGGCTGAGCAGGCTCCAGCGGATAAACTCAAACTGAGGGACACCTAGGGGACACAAACTTGGCTGGATATTCCTTAAGATATATGACAGAATACATGAAATTTGGTGATGAGGGAGTCTAAATATGATTAAGATGTATGTAATACATAAAAACTCAATGAAACATATTGTAAAATTGATAAATTATAGAAAAGAAAACCTTTTTTACAGCATTCTTGAAATATTGTGAACTCAATGTGTACTCATGCTACTTCCTTTAATTTGGTATTTTTACTTTCTTCACAATGAGAAATTTAATAAAATATAATGTTTTCTAACATGTTTAGCCATATTTCCTTTCTGAAGGATTTTGCTTGAAAAATTACTTTAAAGTCTGATTTTGAAATGTTTGGAAATGTCCAGAATTTAACCTGGAATTTGATTATGAAAGCTTTAAAGATTCTCCCTTTATATCTGCTGAACGAGCTTTCGGTAGATGAGACTGGCTTTGGGCTAATCTTTGTTCATTTTACTGGACATTTGTGAGCCCATTTAATGAGAAAACCTCTGTCTTTTTTGCCAGGGACATTTTCTTCTTCTCTGTAATCATAACACCACCTCCAATATGCTTTCTCTTTCTGAAACTCTTAGCAGTAAACTACTTTCTATCCTGACACTTCATTTCTATTGTTTCTTCTCTTGTCTGATTTGTACTTATTGTGATTTGGAAGATTTTCTTGTATGTGTTCTTCAAACTGTACACTATTAGGAAGAAGTAATTCATGTACTCCTGGGATTAGATGATACTTATATGGATATTAGTACATGAATCCCATTTTCAATCATTTCACATGTTTGGGAGGGCTGTCTAGGGTGAGTCATCTGCAACCTGCTTGTTTTTTTCTTTAAGGAAACCGAGGTTTCAGTCAATTTTATCTGTTCTCCATCATATGGTGTTTTAGTTTGTATCTTCAAACATTTCCTCATTTTGTTGGCAATGGAGTTAGTGTTCCTATTTCTTACTGTTCTGTAAATTAGAATGACTTGAAATGATGTGAAATGATTTGTGGTTCTTACAATTATTGAAAGCATACCATTTTCATTTGACTAATTTCTATCCTTTTCTTGTCTTCAGAGTTTGATTCCTATTACATCTTCAGAGAAACACTCAACTCCTTACCACTCCCATTTCCTTCTCACTGCAGCAATAATATTAGCTGGTTATTCTATACTCATTTCTGAACACAAGTGTGAGGATCTCATGAGAACGAAGCCATGCTTTATTTTTATTTTTAATTTTTTATTATATATTTTAATTATTTATTTAATAACCACATGATTAGAAGAATCAGAAAGTAACTGATTATGACTAGTAATAATCAGAGTAGTAGTCAGATATAAAGACATGTGCAAACATCTAAGTGTTAGTTGCATTAAAAATTAGTTTTTCTGTATGAAACAGTATATTTTAAAATGAAATGGAGATCTTTTTTTTAAAGCCATGCATTTTAAAATTGTCTCCAGTAGAATATTGTCACTCAATAAATATATGTTAAATGAATAAATATTCTTCATCAACATACAGACAAGTGGAAACAGACCAAGGACAAGGTTGATGATGCTGGGAAAGATTTCTGTCATATTTTGGATTCATATTCTAGAAACACAACATTGGAGTCAATTAGCCATGAAATCTCTACATATGGCTGTCACCATATGCCTCAGCAGAAAGTCACTGAGCACAAATGCATCGTTTTTTCCCAGAATTATAGCAGTATTTATGTATCTGTTAATGCTTACAGATTTTCTTGTTTCATTGCTATTTTGTAAAAGCTCTTAATTAGAAGATTTCCATATATGCTGTTTGTCTCTTGTCTCTTGCCAATTTCTTGATTATTTTTTCAATTCCTTTTTTACTTCCTGAGAAACATTTTTCTCCACATGGGTATTTTTCTGGACTTTTTTTTATGTACAAGGAAGAATTCTTCATTCTCATCAATACATCAACACGTACAGACATTTCTTAAATTCTTCCCCTTTCTACATATCCAGGATTTGGAATGAGCAGAAAGAGGAAAAAGAATCACAGTCCTTCCTCTACCCCAGGAGCAGTTCCGGGCATTGTGTCTGCTCACAGCTGCTCCTTCACTGACTCCCATGTGTTTTTAATGTGTCTTTGAATCTATGACTGAGGATCAAATCTTGCTTTCTTCTACAAATACATGGACACACACAAACTTGGAGATTAGTACCTGCATTGAGGAAAACTCACCTGGAAGCCTGTACTTAGTTATCCCTATCAAATGGTTCCAGAGGCTTTTTTCTTCTCTAAGATACAGTGCTTGAGACTATGCACTATCCTCTTGGAATCTTTCTCACTTATACTCCAACACCTTTAAATTTTCTGACTATTTTCATTCTTTGAAAGCTGAGTCTGAAAAATGGAAGGATTGACAGTGACTGTTGCTATTTCATTGCCTGGTGTCATTAAAATTGAGACTGTAACTCATAAGGATGCAGGGGTTTCCCCTCTGTTACATTCATCCGCTACAAGTTATTCCCAAGACAGAGCTGTCTTCCACAGTCTCCAATATGCTATAGAGGACTGGAGTCTAAATGGACTCATAGATGTTGAAAAGCTTACCAATCATGGTATTCATTTCATTTTCTCTCAACCAGATTTGAAATGACCCTGACAGAGAAACTTGACTATAAACTTGCTGTTCTATATTTGTATGCATAAAGAAATGGCCTTCTTTGCCTCAAGTGATTATTAGTTTTTTTGAAAATATAAAGAAAGTACTTCTTTATTCCTGTATATGCTATAAGTAAGATAGCCCCAGTACAAGCGAATAAACCATTTCCATCTTGCATGACATCTTCACATTAAGGAAACTGCTATTTGTCCTCCTGTTGTAGGGTTATTGCTCATCAAGGCCACTAGTGGAATGTATGCTGATCACTGGAAAGAAAACGAGGCCCCAAGGGATGCCTCCTCTGCTTTGGGAAATCTTAAAATGCCGTAAAGTTACAAAGGGAAAAACAATCTTCCCAACCCCTGTAGTCTTGAACATATTCACTGAAGCATCATAAGGTCAGGTTCCTCTTATTTCTCTGAGTAGAAAAATTGATACATTGAGCCAGAGTAAGAGTTGCCCATTTTTCTATTTAAAGAACTGGAAAAGATTTTTTAATTTGCAAGATGATAATTTTTGGAATGGCAACTGATTTTCTTCCTACCTACTCTACATGCTTTTGCATATGTTGACTTTGCTCTAGTGGTATTCATCCACGAAGTACTGAGCATGGTCCTAGATATTAGACTGAGAAAGTTTCGTGCATGCAGGAGAAGTCTGAAACAATATATTGGACAAGAACCTTTCTACTTGTTGCTTCTCTGTTATCTGAATTATATTAAGAGTGAAAGAGAGGCCAGGTGTGGTGACTCACATCTTCACACCCAGCACTTGAGAGACAGAGGCATTCAGATCTCTGGGAACTCTAGACTATTCTGATATACATAATGAGTTCCAGACCATCTAGGCTTACAGGAAAACCCTATGTCTGAAAAAGACATCAATGGGGCTGGAGTGATGGCTCAACAGTTAAGAGCACTGGCTGTTCTTCCAGAGGACCTGGATTTGATTCCCAGCACCCACATGACAGTCCACAACCACCTATAACTCCATATCCAGGTAATCCAACAGCCTCTTCTGGCCTCTGCAGGCACAGGTACACCAGTACACTTTCATGCAGGCAAAACACTCATATGTAAAATAAATAAATAAATAAATAAATAAATAAATAAAATTTAGAAAGACAACAAAGATCAAGTGAGACAAGTCTTTTTAAAGTGTTTATTTCTACCTTTCTAAACCATAGTTTAACATGAGAAATACTTGACTTAGACATAAAGGACTTTAAGTCTTTATTGCTGGTTTTTAGATGCTATCACTTCAAGTGATTAAGACGTAGAAGTTGGAATTCACGCATAGCCTTCCTGGGTTGCTAAACACTTTAAGGAGAAAGAGTATATTCAGGGCAGGTGGTAAATCCTTCACAACTTTTGTAAGGAATGTTATTGGAAAAATAAAGTTCTTTATGTGGTTTCTTCCTGAATTTTAAGCAATTTGCTCCTTTCTGAGGGAACCGGTAATGTTTATGACACATAGTTGACCATTATTTGAATCTCTTCTAAGTGAAGCCAAATCTTTGTCGTTCACTTCTGCTATCCTCCTTGTAAAAAGAATAGGTAACAAGCAGGTAGCATCCTATTTCATAGATAAGGAAATTTGGCCTTGAAGGTACAAAGTAATCTGCTTGAAGCCACTCAGCTCTTATCTATTATAACCAGTTCAAATCTTGTCTTCCTGACCCTGCTTCCAAAGCTCTGTTAATTGTGAACACTGGAGAGATTTTTTGACTCTTCATTAGCTTGTCCTCACTCTCTTAAAGATATCAACAAGTGCTTACCATCTAATAATCTGACTTACAAAAATCAAGCTCCTGGGTCTGGCTCTTTCTGTGCAGAACTAATGAGATGATGGCTGCAAGCATTAAAATGTCATTGATTAACAAGTCCAAGATCAAGGGTCATTCTGATTTTATGAAAAGCTACAAGGTTGTGTTTATGAGATTATTAACAATTCATGACTTCATTTTGCTAAAAGAGCATGGCTCTTCAATATTAAATCCTGATAAATACTTTTAGTTTATTTTCCTGATATTTCTAGGTTTTCGTAAAATTTGATTATATTTCTGGGGGTTTTATTTGACATTTAATATTTGAGTACGTTCCAATGGCTTTCCAATTTATCTTCCCTTTTCTTCTGATATTAACTTTCATCAAATGCTTAATGAACAACTATAAATTACAGCTTCATTTCTTGGAGACAGGGTCTCACTATGGAGCCCCAGCTGGCCTAGAACTTGCTATGTAGACCATTTTAGCCTTTCCTCTATTGTACAGTGATCTGCACACCTCTGACTCCCAAGTGCTAGGATTAAAGGGAGGCATTACCACACCCAGCCATGGGTTTTACTTTTTAAAATTTTCCTTACTTTTATGCTGACTACAAAGTTGTTAAATTTTAGAATCTGTTAGTAGACACTGAGAGATATCCGATTAGCATCCTCACCTGCACTGCTCAGGCTTCCAGCTTCTCTGCTTATGCTATAATGACCACGTTTAATATAAAAGAAAGAAAGCAACATAACTGGGGGCTGGAGCGATGACTCAGTGGTTAGGAGCACTTGATGCCCTTGCACAGAATTTGGATTTGGTTCCCAGCACTCACATGGTAGCTCATAACCACCTTTAACTGGAGTTCCAGGGGATCTGACACTTTCTGGCCTCTGAAAGCACCAAACAAGCGATAGTGCACACATACATACTGCTTCAAGACTTTCACGCACATAACATTGTAAAAAAAATTTTTTTTTTCGTCTTTTTGAGACAGGGTCTCCCTGTAGTCCCAGCTGTCCTGGAACTCACTACATAGCTGAGGCTGGCCTTGAACTCACAAAGATCTGCCTGCCTTTGCCTCCTGAGTGCTGGGATAAAGGTGTGCGCCACCACGCCCAGCAGCATTGTAAAAAATTTTACATGTTCTTCGTTCTCTTTGCTTTTATGTGTCAGCGCTGGGTCTTGAATTCATGGTTAGGAGACTTAGGTAGGCTTAGGGAATCGCTGTATCACTAAGCTACATGGTCAGGTCACATGTTCTTTATCTAAGTACTTTTTACACATATATCTTAATGGAATATTTCTTTGGGAATACTGCCTGTCTTGCCTCTGCTAGGAAGACACCGAGCTGCAGCACAAGCACTCTTCCTATCACCCTCCTTGGTGAAAACGGTGGGAAAAAGTGAAATGGTCATAAGAGGACAGAAAAGTGTGAGGAAATGAGTGCTTTCTTCTCATACAATCTCTCTAGGCGCATTTCCCTAAGCCCTGGGAAACTAAGCATTTAGTGTCACAAATAAAAGACTTTCTTCAGTAAAATTAAAAGAGTTAAACTCTTGGCCGGGTGTGGTGGCACGCACCTTTAATCCCAGCACTTGGGAGGCATAGGCAGGTGGATCTTTGTGAGTTTGAGGCCAGCCTGGTCAACATAGTGAATTATAGGACAGCTGGGGCTAGAGGGAGACCCTGTCTCAAAAAGACAAAAAAGAGTTAAACTCTTAATAAATTTGTATCATTTATAACTTCTTTCTAAGATTCAGAATCTAGTTAATACTCTCTTTGAACGTCTTCTCCATTCATTAGTTTGACTGCCTATTGTTGGCTTTGGAGGTGAATGGATACTGAGCTCAGTTCTCCTGAACAGTAACTATCACCTATTATATTTGGCACAGCACCAGTATTCTGTCTTGGAAATATTCTCTCCAGATAGATGAGTAGATACCTAAGAACACAGATCCCTCTTATCTTTTGTTAGCCTGTATTTTCTGTTCTTTTTAGATTAGTTTTATTTTCTACACATATAAATCACTGCACCTTGCCCCATCTTGCCTCAGTGCCGCCTTTTCAATTCCTATCCCCAATCTCACTGATCTCCCACAACCAGGACACCTTCCGATTTCACATTTGACATCCTTTCCTATGTGTATATACCTATGTATTTACATGTATTTTAAGATTCCACATAAAAATTAAATCTTTTGCCTCTCTTCTTCTTTCTCCCCCAACTTTTAGAACTCTACCTCTACCCTCATATTGAGTTCTTAAATGAGAGAAAAGATGCAATATTTGTCTTTTTGAGCCTGGGTTATTTCACTTATCGGGATGATTTCCAGCTCCATCTGCGTTCCTGAAAATATCGTAATTTTATCCTTCCTTATGACTGAATGAAACTGTACTGTGGATCTATGCTTCACTTCTTTGTCCATTCTTCTATTTACTGAGCATCTGGACTGATTCTATATCTTAGATATTGTGAGTAGTGCAGCGGTAAACACAAATGTTCAAGTATGTGTTTGTGGTGTGCTGACACAGGGTCCCTTAGTTAGATACCCAGTAGTGACATACTGGAGTTATATGGTAGTTCAACTTTTAGTTTTGTGAGGAAATTCCGTGCTGTTTTCCATAGTGACTACACTAATTTACAATACAACCTGCAGCGTTCAGGACGTCTGTTTTCTCACAATCTCACCAGGCTTTGTGGTCATTTGTTTTCTTAGTGCTATCGCCATTTTGAGTGGAAAGAAAAGCCATTTCAATGTAGTTTTAGTTTTCATTTCTCTGGTGGTTAAGGATTTTGGTCTTTACTTTTTATTGTATATTTATTGGAAAGTAGTATTCTTTTTCTTCTGAGAAATTTCATTTGCCTATTCATTGACTCGGTGATTTAGTATGCCTGTGTGCATGTGTATTTTTTGTGTTCTATCATTAATCTCTCTTAAAATCCATGTAGATGCCATTCAAGAGAAATAGACTCCTGTGTGCTTCAGGTGTGAATAGTGATAGTAGGGAAATAATTCTGACAAATGGTGACAGGGACCAAATAGATGTGCTAAGGACTGCTAAGACTGTGATGATCAATGAAAACTGTTATTGTGATCAGGGAAATGCACTGCCAGCAAGGGCACGCAGACTCTGCATGAACTACAACCAGATCCTAGAAAGCTGCATGTTCCCAGGATGCAGATTTACTGAGCAGGAAGTTAAAATACATGTTGAACTTTTCACTTAGCTGATCCACTAGACAAGTTTATTGTAGCCACCTCCAGGTGAACAAATTATCTATTTTGTAACAACAACCACTCCACAGGAAAACTTGGCATTTTACCCATGTGATTAATCAGCTCAACCCTAAACTATTGTATCTCTCCAGGAGAACTAAATGCCATGTAACTCTCCAGTAGATCACCCACTAATTCCTAGCTACTTTTATGAGGTTAGGCTCTAAAGAATATAAGATAGTGAAATCACATTGAAATAGTCAAATAACTTCTATTTGGCAATTATAGCAAGGACAGGGATTATTTAATAGTACCTTCATCTGGTACCCTACTGCATGCTCTACCTTGGGGCTACTCAAATGTGGAGGGTGGTGTGCATATCCAGGTGGGTAATGGTAGTTGATAGCATTCTATAAGAATTAACCTCTCTTTGCTCATTGATTTGTTTATAAAATTTTCAATAACAACAATAGTGATCGTCTTTATATAGTATACTATATACATATAAACTTTATATTTTTGTTCCTTTTTTTCTTATTCTTTGAATACTTAGATTAGAAGAACAACATAATCCACACCTCAACATACACTCTGTACCAGAAAGGCAAGCTTGAAGTCATTTACTTATCCACTCAACAATTACCTAATATGTGTAAAGTTTAAGATCTCAGATGGAAAATAAAAAAGCCTTCACAAGGATAAGCAGCTTTCAAAGAAACAGAGTCCAAATGTTGTGCAGACTTCTACACACTAACAACAATATACATCTGTGTTTAAAGCATAGTGACTTCTTTCTTTAAAACTTTATAATTGTTTTCTTTTTTAATGCATTTTGTTACATTTTTGTGGATTTCATAGAACACATCTTAATCATATTTAGTGCCCCGCTTCCCTACCGACCATCCCACACCCCGCCAAGAAGATTTCAAACATTTTGTCATATATGTTAAGACCTATCAAGTCAAGTTTGCTTGCCCAGATGTACCTTGGTGTGAGTTCATCCACTGGAGTGTCTTCAGCCTGTCTAGCATCACTCCTTTAAAGAAGATCAACTCTTGTCACTTGGCAGTGATCAGCTGCCTATAGTTCCTTGCCAAAGTTGTGGCCTCCTGTCCATTTCCCCAGTTCTATGCTGGTTTTTATCTGATTTAGTTTGCATGGGTCTTGTGCATGCTGTCACCATTGCTGTAAGTTCACATGAACAAGGTCCCAGGAATCTGTAAGACTGTTTCCTTACGATCATGCACCCCTCCCCTGGCTGTTACAATCTTTCTGTCACCTCTTCCACAATGGTCCTTGAGACCTGGCTGGGTGGTGTTTTCTATCCTTTGGCCAATTGTGGCTGTTCATTATTCTGCCCTCTACTACATGAGGAATCTTAGCTGATGAAAGTTGAGAGATTCATTATTCTTTCTACCCCTTGTTCTACTATTTTCCATGAGCATTAGGTGTAGAGGTTCCATTGTATAGTGTCATTTAGGGTTGGGCATCTCATACACACACACACACACACACACACACACACACTTATTCTCTGTGTGTGATCAATTGTAGAATTCTGTAATAGCCTGTCTGTTGCAAAAGAAGCTTTTTTGATGAGTGGTGACTGGAATAATTGTGTAAATATAAGGATCCATTTATCAGCGGTGTTGTCTTAAGATTATTCAACCACTCTGGATCTTAGATAAGCCAACGGAAGACCAGAAATAATCTTCCTTTATACATGGTTGTGCGGTCTTAATCTTATTCCACAATAATTGTCATTGGTAAGTGTCCAAAAATAACTAAAATATAATATATTCAGATTTCCATTAAACACTTCCTATACAGTAAAATTATTATTTATGACACATTCTACAAGTAAAATTACTACTTAATATGTAGTAAACAATTGAGATTTACTCTGAATAATACTGATCATTATTTCCTTCTAGATCAAAGTATGGATATGCATGTGAAAGGGAATCGCAGCCATGTGTTTTGTGTGGATGTGAGTTTTCCAACTCACCAAATGTACTCAAGTTAGACACCTCTTTTCAGGTTACTCCAAGGTATAGGGATATCTCCAATACAGTCCCTTAGGAGCACCAGTTAGTAAACAGAAGCACATGATTACCAGATAGGTATGAGATGTGAGAAATGGGCATGGGAAAAGAATCATAATTGGGGCAGAGATTAGAGATGGAATGGTAGTGATTGCCAAAAACCAAAAGAAAATAAACAGTGATATGTTATTTGAAAAGGTAAAATGTATTTGAATTTTTTCTACTTTGAAATGTTCAGGATTCTGTCTCTGTATCACATCATTCACATGTGTACTTGTCAGATAGTCAAGAGCAGCATTGTGAGGGCCAATCACATGAATGGAGAAGCAAGGCATGTGTGTTAATAGAGCCTGCCAACCAGGCTCCGTTAACCCTTACTGACAGAGCCCACTACTAAGTCTTCCACTTCTCTTTGTTCATTAACCTGTGTGGGTATTTCTTATGTTTTCTCACAAGATGGAGAAAAACTTCCATAAATATCTAGGAGTAATTTTTAGGTTTACTTTTTATTTTCCTCAGTTCCGTGTTTAATATCAGACATTAACTTTATTCAGTTGAATGTAGATCTATAAATATATAAAATAAAGAGACATTCAAAGTGAAGCCCATCTTAGAATATTTCAGTTACACCTATTTTCATTTGCAGTCTTGACGAGAACACTTTCACATTGCCTCTTTGAAAATTCTATATAGTTTACAAGTAACTTTTAATATGCTAACAGGTAATATAAAGATTTCCATGTATGTGACATCATTTAATAAAAAAAGTATTTTGTATTAATAGAATGAGGTACCACTGTTAATTTCCAACACTGTCCCATAGGACATTTTACACTGTGGTAGTTTGCGGCTGTTGATATTTATGAAAGTCATTAACGCAAACAGTGAGGGAGAAAGTACTCACTTTAAATAGGGCCACATAACGAGAAGTCTCATCAATATATTCCAGAAAACATTTACTTTTGGAAATGTTATTGGAGCTAGAGCCTTTGGGTTATTGCAATTGCCCAGTTATTAAGCAAACACGTATACTATTCAGAGAGTAAAAGGGTTTTATGCTATACATTTCCTTGTATTCCCCTTCCTTTATAACCTTAGATAGTGGTGACATTGTAAATCATCTGGAATTGTCTTTGTAACACAGGAAACCTTAATCTCAGATTTTAAATGCACCTGTAGTTCACAAACAAACCACAGGCTTTTTTTTTTTTTCTTTCAAGTCTTTGGAAGCCCTTTCTATTGCTGTTTCTGTAAACCATTTCATTCCCTTTAAACAAATCAAGTCAGCACCCAATGCCTGCATCTTTAAATACCACTGCTGTGACCTTAGGAAAATTTCTAAATCTCAATGTGCTTAATTTCCCTCAAATTAAAGTGGGTTAGTGCTTAATGATATTTTGATGCTTATGCCATTATATATGATGTGAAAGCTTAATAAAATGAGTCCCACACAAAACAAGGTTACATAAAGGACAATCATTAGCTCTTAGGTTTACCAATAACATTTATTTAATGACTCTACAAGTCCATTTAGATAAAATTGTGTGAGTACTAGAAAGTAAGAGAATAAAATACTGTCAACCCTGGACTTCTGTTTCAAGGCTGGGTCTGTCTAGAGATATTTGATGAAAAAAAAACTGCAACTATTAAAAAATATTAAAAATAAGCATCATAAGACAATAGACTTATACAACTAGAATGCCCTACAGTAGCATTGCCCAAGATGAATTTATGCACTAATGGAAAGGTTCAGCTAGTGTGTATTCAAAAGAAGAGTCCAGGGGATCTGACTCCCTCTCTGACCTCTGTGGGCATTGCACGACACAGGTGCACTTACATACTTGCAGGCAATGCAGTCATGCACATAGAATAAAAATAATAAAATAAGATAATAAAAAATGAAGAAATAGCATTTAACCACAAGTGTTTTTTTGTCATTCGAAAAGTGGTACATGTGACCAGGAAACTGAATATTTAAGTCAGCAGCAACTAATGTAAATGTAAATAGTCAAATGTAGCAAATGGCTATCAACATTTTATTTTATTTTTGTTTTTATTATTTTATCATTTTATGTGTTTGTGTATGTGTGTGTTTGTGTGTAACATGTACATGCACAGTGTATATGTGTGGAGATCAGAGGAAAACTTGAGGAAGTCACTTATCTCCTTCTATCATGTGTCGAGGGGATTGAACTCAAGTCATCAGATTTTTTGACAAATGCCTTTACCCAATGAACCATCTTCCTGGTTCTGATACCAATATTTTAAAGTGACATTTTCCCATATCTTTAAGCAACTGAAACTATAATTGGAAATTCTTTTAACAGATTATTGCATTGAAATATAAAATCTTATATAAGATAAACTGAATAAAATTAATACTTTTTTCAAGGCTGTTTAAAATTTCTAATCTTGGGGCTGGAGAGATGGCTCAGCGCTTAAGAACACTGGTTGTTCTTGCAGAAGACTGGGGTTCGAATCCTAGCACCCACATGGCAGCTAACAACTGTCCATAACTCCAGTCCCAGGGGATCCAACAGCCTCTTCTGACCTCTGCGGGCATTTCACTACATGGGTGCACTTATCTACATGCAGGCAATCCATGCATACACATAAAATAAAAATAACAAAAAAATTTCCAATCTTTTTAACTGAAAATTTTGAGAATTAGAATAAATGAAGAAAAATTTTGTCTGAACACAGACTAAATATTGTGAATATGCCAGTTTTAGATAAATTAATTTCTGAGTTTAAAGCTATTTCAAATCCAAATACAATAAGATCTTCCTGAGAATTAATTGACTTTTACAAAATAGATTAAATGTAGATTTACACAACATATTTTTTGTTCTCCTCACATCAGGAACAGTAGAGACTTCCTTTCTCAGACCTAGCTTCATGACTGTACTTAGTCAATGAAATATGGGTGCAGAAGACAGTTATGTTTCCTCCTTCCAAAAGTGCTTCAGAAACCCAAGGATGGTCACGCTATGAGCAAGACACAAATCTTGGCCATTGTAAGTCACATGAATAAATACAATATTCTCTATGTGCTTCATCCATTGTAGGTTGTACTAAAATATATCCTTAATCTGCTGGGCATGGTGGTGCACGCCTTTAATCCCAGCACTCGGGAGGCAGAGGCAGGCAGATCTCTGTGAGTTCAAGGCCAGCCTTGTCTACATAGTGAGTTCCAGGGCAGCTGGGGCTACAAGGAGACCCTGTCTCAAAAAGCCAAAAACAAAAGAAAACTTTCACTGGTTTGAACTTCATATGAGATGCAATAATATGGTTATTAGAGCCAAATGTAGGTCTGGATTAGACTAAAGAGCCAAGAAATAGTGTGTGAGGCAAGAAACAGATTAAGTATTGGGGAAAATACCTCAATTTGGCCATCAAATCATACCAAGTTGAATTTATTACAAAATAAAAAGTATTAACCATGAAACAGTAAAAGACATAAAACAATGACAGAACAAAAGAAAACATTTTTCAAATAAGATTATCTAAAATAGCCTAAAATTCCTTAAGAACTGCTACAGTTAAGGCAAGCGTGGCTTCTTATGAAAATGTTCATTCCCAATAACCAGCTAGGTTGGATTGCTTGTGTAGATTAGTGGACAGCTAGTTGAAAAGTTGATGGGAATATACATACTATAAGCTATTTAGAAAACAAATTTCCAATAAAGATGCACAGATGACTTTCATAATTTCTATTTCTAAAATATTTTAATTATTTGAGAATTTCATACAGTGTATGTTGATCATATCAACCCCCATCTCCTTCCAGATTCACCCCAAGTGCCTACCCATCAAACTTCCTGTTTTCTCCTTTTTCAAAGTAATTGAGTCTAGTTTGTATTGCCCTAATAATCTGGGCTATGGGCCCACACCCTGGTGTATGGTCCACCTACCAGTGGTCATACCCTAAAGGAAACTGACTCTCCCTCTTTTACCAGCTATCAGTTGACAATAGTTCTTCAACTAAGAGTGGGACTTTGTGCCCACCTCCTTCCTCCATGTTGGGATTTTGTTTAGCTTGAGCTGACCCAGGTGTTGTGTATGCTGTCACAATCTCTGTGAATTCATATGTATAACTCCCAACTCCCCTGTTGTGTCCAGAAAAGACTGCTTGCAGTCATCCATCACCACTGTCTCTTACAATTTTTTCACCCCCTCTTCCACAGCAATCCCCGAGCCTTGCGTAGCAGGGAGGTTGTGGTGAAACAGATGTCCCATTTAGGACAGAGCCCTCTACAGTTTATTATTCTCTACACATTCATCAGTTGTGGTCTTTGTGTTAATCACCATCTACTGAAAAAAAATAAAAGCTTCCTTAGTGAGGACTAGTCTGAGAGAATCACTAATCTATTAATCAACAGGTATTTCAATAAATCATTAAGAGTCAGTTTAATAATAATAGTCGGCTCTTCGCTAGGTTCTATAACCTATCTAACCACAAGTTCTTGGTCCTGATAACAGTGTCATATATGGCTTCCAGCATGTGGAGCAGGCCTTAAACCTAATCAGAAAATGTTTGACACTCCTGTGACATTCATGTCACACTTGTACCCATTGACATATCTTGGCAAGTCAGTCATTATTGTAGCTCACAAGATTTATAGCTGAATAAGTTTAATGATTTTCTTAATTCATAGTGTGCATAACACATTCTACCACTATGAAAGCTACCAGTAGGGATGAAGTTTTGAGTATCAGCCTAATTTCTCCATATTGTATTAACTAAGTTTGTAGAGGTTTCAGTGTTGAACAATTTCTAAATTATAAGCGTATAGAACTGTTAATACTTTAGTATAAGGGATTATGCAAGTAGAGTATCTCTTTTCTTTCAATATTTTAAATCTGTGGAGACTATTTTTCAAAGATAAGCCTCAAAGCTAAATATTGGCTCACTGAACTGAACTTTCTCATATAAACACAAAACTGTATATTGGTATAAAGATTATCAAGTATGACACTTGAATATTCTCAAAAAATAAGTAATTTGAGTTAAAATGATAATTATTGTATATTGCCATGAAAATATTAGCAAGATTTACACCAATAATTTTATATCAGGAAATCCAATATCAAGGAAATAGTCCATAATTTGTAATTAACTTATGGACAGGATTTTCACAGCATTTTTTTCACAGGAAAGATGAAACAAAAAATACCCTAAATATATATAGTGGGAAAATACAACTTTTAAAATTATTTATTTAATAACCACATAATTAGGAGAAGCATTTCATTACAACATCATTGATATATTCAATACCAATTTCCAGAGCTAAAATGTATATCTTTCAAAATTGGCTGTAATTTTCAGGTTTACAGTTGAATTAATATAGTTATACAATATGGTACTCAGTATAACCCCTATAAGACATAAAATTGAATGAGGTTTTAACCTTTAAAAAAGATCTCAATTTCATTATTAAAATACACATTTTCATAAAGAAAAATTCATTTTAATGCAATTAACACTTAGATGTTTGCCCATACATTCCTAATCTCTCTATATCTGCTTATTACTAGTCACAGTCAGTTACTTTCTGAGATCCTTGGCACCTGAGCGTGGATATAAAATCATCAGGTAAATTTCATTGGTAATGTTTTTCACATCTACTAATTAAAAAGGAGCACATTTTATGCTTTGAAGAATTATTTTTTTTAATTAAAAAATTATTTTTTTAATTTAATAACCACATGAAAAGAAGCATTTCATTACAGCTTTACTATATTCAGTACACATTCCAGAACAAGGATACAACTCTATCAAATGTGGCTGTAAATTTTTATGTTCACAGTTGAATTAATACTGTTATACAATACTGAACTCAGTATAAACCCACTATAAAATTAAGTGAGTTTGGGGGCTGGAGAGATGGATCAGTAGTTAAGAACACTCACTGTTCCTCAGAAGACCCGGGTTCTAATCCCAGCACCCACATGGCAGA
>NW_008355158.1:1846294-1849232 GCF_000622305.1 Nannospalax galili
GTTATACATTGAACTCAGTATTAACCCTGTAAGACATAAAACTGAATGAGTTTTTAACCTTTAAAAAAGCTCTCCATTTCATTTTAAAATATGCTGTTTCCTACGTTTTTAATGCTACTAACACTTAGACGTTTGCATATGTGTCTTTAATATCTATGTATCTGATGACTACTAGTCACAATCGGTTACACTCGGATCCTTAGTATCTGAGTATGGATATAAAGTCATCATATTTCACTGGTAATGTTTACCACCTCTACTATTTAACCTGAAGTAAATTTTTATGCTTCCTCCTCAAATATGTCTTTTTTTTTAATTTGTTGATTTTTTTTGTGTGTATATCATACCAAACATCCCACACAATCTTACTCATCTATATACCCACTTCCCAAATGGCACCCTCCCATAGCTTCCCCCCCTCCCACACACTGGAGCTCTCATATACTCTGTCATCCCTGTTACTGTCCACTGTGTTGTTGGCACCCCCAGCCATTCCCCACTGCTTGTACATCTGCTGAATCTAGTGAGTCTGTCAAGAGCTCCTTGTTTTAGGAAGATCAGCTGTTCCTCATCTAGCAGAATCAGTTGTCAATATTCCTTTAGATAAGATTGGGGTCTGCTGTTCATTTTCCCAGTTCTATGCTGGTTACTGTCTGGGAGTCTTTTGGGCCACCCTGGCCAGCAACACAAATGAAGGTATTTTCTGTCTGGCATTGTTTCTTGTTATGCACCTTTAGCAATACATATGGACTCTTAAAAAAATTATATTGACTCCACTAATCTTTGGTTAGACTTTCCTTTTGGGTGTTTAAGACCCCACAGTTGGCTCAGATAAACCAATTTATTTTTACTCCTAAGGTCATTTGAGGTTTTGTTCCTCAGGGGTAACGTGGGCTGGGAAGGAGCCCCTGGCTCCTTTCTTTTACCAATTCCATCTATGTGAAGATAAGTCAAAGGTCCTGCTTGATCATGGCTGGCTCCACTTGGAAGCATGGAGGAAATGTTTCCTCTGTGTTGACCTTCCTCTTTATAGACTGGAAACTGGTTCAAGTCCATCTGGTGGAGTTTCCATGGCCTCCTTGTTCAAGAGGACAGGTGACTCACCACAGTTACGGGACATTTTGAGGAATGCTCATAGTCCCCTGAAACTCAGTGAACCTAGGAGGGCAAGGTGCAAAAACTGTCCTTTATGTCCCTCCGGCCAAATTAGTATAGGCCTCAAAGAAGGTTAGTTATACCACTCTGGCATTTTAATTACCATGTGCCATGTAGATAGAACTTGGGCAAAGACACAATGCTCTCAGATAAACCTTGCCTAGACATGTACTACATTCTTTGATCTGGTCGCATGTATAATTTGTCAGTAGGTTGTTGGCCTAATGTGGTTCCCTCTGGTTTTCTAAAGCTAGCTGGGCATTGTTTATCTCTCACATTGTCTAACCCTTCCATCATGGTTTCCCCATTTAAGGTGCCCCTGCTTTTCCCATTTCTCCCTTAATAATACTCTTCTCCTATGGTTCCACCTCTTTTGAGCTCCTTCTTTCCTTTATCCCCTGGGTTATTGTATACCCCCCACCACCTTAAAATAATCCCATTTTTATACGTATCTCCCTTGTTAACACCTGTTTTCTACTGTTCTCTTTCAGATTCCTTCTTTTCCTTTACCTCCCTGGTTCCTCTTCATTATCCTGGTTCCTGTAGTTATGTCTGGACACATACTCATAAGGATTTGGTGCTAGGATCCATACATGAAGGAGAACATACGTCATTTTCTTTGTTTGTTTGTTTGTTTTTCTAAGTCTATGTTACTTCACTTAGTGTAACAGTTTCTACGTCCATCCATTTACCTGAAAATTTCATGATTTCATTATTCTTTACTGCTGAGTAAAAAAACTCTGTCATGTAAATGAACCACATTTTCATTATCCACCCATCAATTGAGGGACACTTAGGTTGCTTCCATCTCTTAGCTATTGTGAAAAGAGCAGCAACAAACATGGATGTACAAGTATCTATGCAATAGGAAGAGTTCTTTGGGTATATGCCAAGGAGTGGTATAACTGGGTCAAGTGGTATGTTCATTTGTAGTTTTTTTTTTTTAAGAGTTCTCCATACTGCTTTCTATAGGGGTTGAACAAGTTTGCAGTCCCACCAGCAGTGGATGAGCATTCTCCTTTCCCCACATTCTCTCCAACATTTGGTGTCATTTGTTCTTTTGAGCTTATCCAGTCTAACTGGGGTAAGATGAAATCTTAAAGTGGTTTTAATTTGGATTTCCCTAATTCCTAGTGATATTGAACACCTTTTCAGATGCTTCTTAGCCATCTTTATTTCTTATTTTGAAAGCTCTCTGTTCAGTTCCTAGCCTATCTTTTAATTGGGTTACTTCCTTTCTTGATACTTTGTTTTTTGAGTTCCTTATATATTCTAGAGGTTAAACCTCTGTCAGATGTGTCGCTGGGGAAGATTTTCTCCACTCTGTGGGTTTTCTCTTCACTTCCTTGGTTGCTTGTTTTGCTGTACAGAAGCTTTTTAGTTTAATGAGGTCCCATTTGTTGATTCTTGACCTTTTTTCCTGGGCAGTTGATGTCAGGTTTATAAAAGCCTTTCCTACACCTATATCTTATAGGTTATTGCCAATGTTTTCTTCTAATGATTTCAGAGTTTCAGGCTTCACATTGAGGTCTTTGATCCATTTCGAGTTTTGTACAAGGTGAAAGATAGGGGTTCAGTTTCTTTCTTCTACAGGTGGAGATCAGGTTTTGCCATCATCATTTGCTGAACATGCTGTCTTTCCTCCAGTGAATGTTCTTGGCCCCTTTGTCAAATATCAGGTGGCTGAAATTTCATGTGCTCATATTTGGGTCTTCAATTTTGTTCTATTGACCTATGGGTCTATATTTGTGCCAGTACCATGTTGTTTTTATGACTATAGCTC
>NW_008355158.1:1849390-1860463 GCF_000622305.1 Nannospalax galili
ATCTACAAATAGTTTTTGGTAGGATTGTCCTTTTCACAATATTAATTCTTCCAATCCATGAGCATGGAAGGTCCTTCCATCTTCTGATGTTATCCTCAATCTCTTTCTTTAAGGATTTAAAATTTTCATTGTGGAAGTCTTTAATGTGTTTAGTCAAGTTTATTATGAGATTTTTTTTGTACCTATTGTGAAGGGGAGTGTTTCCATGTACTCTTTCTCTGATTGTTTGTTATTGGTATATAGAAAGGCTACAGACTTTTGTAGGTTAATTTTGTAACCTGCCACTTTACTGAATGTGTTAATAATTATTGGTATGTAGAAAGGTTACAGACTTTTGTAGATTAATTTTATAACTTGACACTTTACTGAATGTGTTAATAATTTCTAGGAGGTTCCTGACTGAATTTTTGGCATCTCTTAGATATAATATCATGTCATCTGCAAAAAGGGATAATTTTATCTCTTCTTCCTTACAGTTATTACTCCTTTAATTTCTTTCTCTTGTCTTACTGCTCTTGCAAGAGTTTCAAGCACTATGTTAAAGAGGAATGGAGATAGTGGACAGCCTTATCTGGTTCCAGATTTCAGTGGGAGTGCTCCCAATTTTTCTCTATTTACAATGATGTTGGTTGTGGATTTATTATATATGGCTTTAATTATGTTGAGATATGTTCTCTCCAGTCCAATTCCCTCTAGGACTTTGAACATAAATGTATATTGAATTTTGTCAAAGGCCTTTTATGCATCTATTGAGATGATCATGTGGTTCTTTTCTTTGAGCCCATTTATATGATTTACGATGTTTATTGACTTACCTATATTGAACCATTCCTGCATCTCTGGAACAAAGCTTACTTTGTCATGGTGGATGATCTTTTTCATGTGTGTCTGTATGAGGTTTGAAAGTATTTTGTTGAGAATTTTTGCATCTATGTTCATTAATGATCTGGTCTATAGTTTTCCTTTTTGTTTGTATCTTTGCCTGGTTTTGGTATTAGAGTGATGATGGCTTCATAGAAGGAATTTGGAAGTTCTCCCTCCATTTCTATGTTTTTGAATAACTTGAGTAGTATTGGATGTTGATTCTCTTTAAATATCTGGTACAATTCTGCTATAAATCCATTTGGTCCTCTGCTATTTTTAGCCAGGAGGTTTTGTATTACTGTTTCAATTTCCTTATGTGTTATGGGTCTGTTTAAGCTGTTAATCTCCTCTTGGTTTAGTTTTGGTGGTTCCCATTTTTTAGGTACTCGTCCATTTGTTTTAGGTTTTCAAATTTAGCATATAGGTTTTTAAAGTACTCCCTTATAATGTTCTTTATCTCTTTGGTGTCTGTTGTGATGTTTCCCCTTTCAGTCTGGATTTTGTTCATTTGGAGGTGCTCTTTCTTTAGGTTAATTGGACTAGCATTTTATCGATCCTATTTATTTTCTCAAAGAACCACCTGTTGGATTCGTTGATTCTTTGTACTGTTTTCTTTGTTTCAGTTTCATTAATTTCTGCTCCTTTTTTTGTTATTTCTTCTTGTCTGCTAGGTTTGGGTTTCATTTGTTGTTGCTTTTCAACTGTCTTGAGTTGCAATGTTAAGTCATTTATTTGTGTTCTTTCCTATATTTTAATGTAGGCACTTAGAGCTATAAACTTCCCTCTAAGGCCTGCTTTCGATATGTCCCAGAAGTTTTTTTGTGTTGTATTGTCCTTTTCGTTTTGTTCCAGGAATAATACTTTTATTTCTTTCCTAATTTCTCCTTTGACCCATTCATCACTCAGGAGTGTGTTGTTTAATCTGCATGTGTTCATGTGGTTACTGGGGTTTCTTATGGTGTTGATTTGAAGCTTTATTGCATTGTGGTCTGATAGAATGCATGGAAAATTATTTCCATC
Source organism: Nannospalax galili (assembly GCF_000622305.1). Classification (NCBI taxonomy): domain Eukaryota; kingdom Metazoa; phylum Chordata; class Mammalia; order Rodentia; family Spalacidae; genus Nannospalax; species Nannospalax galili. Next base: position 1,851,275 of record NW_008355158.1, read on the forward strand.
CTTTTTGTACATGTTGAGGATTGTTTTGTGCCTCAGTATATGGTCAATTTTAGAGAAGGTTCTATGGGGCGCTGAATAGAAAGTATATTCTTTGGTGCTTGGGTAGAATATTCAGTAGATGTCTGTTAGGTCCATTTGATATATGGTATCTTTTAATTCAGATGTCTCTCTGTTAACTCTCTGTCTGGTTGACCTTTCTAATGGCAACAATGGGGTATTGAAGTCCCCTACTATTAATGAGTTGGGATTACTCTGGGTCTTAAAGTCCTGTACCTGAAGTTGGGTACACCAGAGTTTGGTGAATATATGTTCATGATTGTAATATCTTCTTGGTTTATTGTTCCTTTGATCAAAATGAAGTGGCCATCTTTGTCTCTTCTGATTAGTTTTAGTTTAAACTCCATTTTATCAATATTAGAATTGCAACGCCTCCTTTTTTCTTAGTACCATTCACTTGGTATATTTTTTTCCATCCTTTAACCTTAAGGTAGTGCCTGTCTTGAATGTGAGATGAGTTTCTTGCAGAGAACAAAAAACATGGATTTTGTTTCTTAATCCATTCAACTAGTCTGTATATTTTGACTGGGGAATTCAGTCTACTGATATTTAAAGTTATTAATGAAAGATGTGTATTGAATCCTTTCATTTTTATTTCTGTTCACATTCTTGATATAACTATGCATTTCTATAGTTATACCTTCACTGAATTTCTTTCCATCCTCCCTTGTGTATAGTCATTCCTTTCTTCAGCTCTTTGTGCTGCTTCAAGAACTCTCTTTAGGGCTGGTTTTGTGGACATAAATTATTTCAGTCTATTTATGTCTTGGAAGATTTTTCTTTCTCCTTCAACTATGAAAGACATTTTGGCTGGGCAAAGTAATCTGGGTTGGCATCTGTGGTCACTTAGAAATGGGAATACTTTAGTCCAGGCTCTTCTGGCTTTCATAGTTTGCACTGAAAAGTCAGCTGTAATCTTGATGGGTTGTCCTTTATATAGGACTTGTTATTTTTCTTTTGTAGCTTTCAGTATTGTCTCTTAGTTCTGAACGTTTAGTGTTGTTTGTACTATGATGTGCCATGGAAAGTCTGGGAGAGTTTCTTTTCTGGTCCTATTTGGTGTTCTATATCTTTCTTGTATTTGTATAGGCATGTCTTATTTTAATTTGGGGAAATTTTCTTCTACAATCCTGTTGAAGATCTGTTCCATTCCATTATCTTGAGATTCTTCTCCTTCCTGTATGCCTCTGGTTCATAAGTTTGGTTTTTTTATGGTGTCACACAATTCTTGTACATTCCATTCTTGTGTTTTCTTAAATTTTTCATAATCTTTGCTTGAGTAGTCTAATTCATCTATTTTATCTTCCAGTCTTGATATTCTGTTTTCCATTTCATCCATCCTATTGATAAGGCTTTCTCTTGTTGTTTCTAATTGGCTTACTGAGTCTTTCACTTCCTACTTCATTTCAGCCTGAGTATTCTTCAATATTTCTAACTCTTTTCTGAATTCATTCAGAAGTTTATCCCTATCTTCCTTTAGTTCTTTGATTTCTTTCTTTATGTGTTCTTTAAATTCACTGAATTCTTTTATCATATTTATTAATGGTTCTTTTGAGTTCCATGTCCTGCATTATCTCTAGGGGGTTCTCACTGTACTCCTCTAGAGGACTATTGGTACTTGGTGGGGATATATTATTTTGATTTTTTGTGTTATTTTTTCTCTGTGACTTTGACATGTGAATTTTTTTCGTAGTTTCTGATTCTTGTGTGAGACTCAAGCCTTCCTTTGTTGAGTTTAGGTTTACTTCTTTTTGTAAACTTTATGTGCCTTTGTGGTTTACTTGTTGGGCATGGAAAGCTGGTTGCTCTAGGCTTCAGGTTTCTCTTTTGATTTTATATTGGAGTGGCCAGATTACTTTTGCCTTCAGGAGTTCCCACAGAGGCCCAAGTGAGATGAGACTCAGGTGCTCTCAGGCTTTCTCCTAAGGTCTGGGTCCCACCAGGAAAGTTGCTGCCCTGGGGAATTTAGAGGCTGGGCTGCCCTGGGAGAAGGGCCCAGGATTGTTGCTGGTCTCAGGAAGCTGGTGGCTGTGCCACCCAGGGAATTAAAGGGAGATGAGGGTGGGATCAGGCCCAGAGGGTTCCTGAGGGCAAGGAGGAACTGGGTTGGTCTGGATGCAAAGGATCAGGAAGCAGTGTTGGCTAGGGGCCTAGAGGTTAGCCCCAGTGTCTGGGCTGCCAAGACAAGAAATGGGCTTATACCCAGGCTGGGAGGAGAGACAAGGTGGGGTGGTGGTGGTGGTGGTGAAAGAGGCTGGGGAAGTCAAGGTACTGTGGGCACACTGGACTTACCCCGGGAAGGTGCTGGGACCAGGACACTGGAGGCTGTGTGCCAACGGGAGTATATTATCCATTTAATTAAAATAGGGGCTTTGAGGAATTCTTAGGAAATTATTTGACATGAGATAAATATGAAAAACATTACTCAAAACAATTTAAATCTGGAGGAAATTCACACACAGAGAAAGAACAAAGATTGTGTTAAAATTTAAATGTGTTTTCTCCTGGATTTTACTTCCTTGAAACTATTGCTTTCTCCAGCCATGGTTGCTGGATGGTAAAGTTACATTTGTAAGACCAGCATATAAATACAGTAATAAATATTTTTTACTTAATTTGGTTAGTAAAAGATGCAGCAAAGATTTTGTACCCCCCAAATTTTTTAGAAACTTTGAAACTAAAGTTTGATTAGAAAAATATATTGAAAAATTTTCCCTTATCATAAATTTTTAGTCATGATTATAGTTGTTGGAACATTTGGGTACATTAAATAGTGTATCGATATCTGGGTTGCTTTTTGTAATTATTTTGATGAAAGTTGACTAAACAAAGACATATCATGTCTCATTTGAAATTCTAATGAACATTGGCAAATCTACTAAAAACAGATGCTCTATAGCCTTTATCTTTTTTGTCTGAGTGGGCTGACAGCTTTCATAGAATTTAGGTCTAGCTACTGAATTCTTTTTTCTTTTTTTTCTTTTTTTTTTTTGAGTTTAAAAAGGGAGATCAGTTTCCTTATTAGCAAATGCGATAGTCAAAACTATTACAGAGGTAAAGGTAGATGGAAGACAGGGCTGAATTAACACTGTGTTGCTTTAAGAGTCAAGAATTTCAGTGTAAAAAAGAAACAGCATGCACATACAGGTCCCTTGGCATTTCAAAGATTCTGGAGGCAGCCAAGCTGAAAGATGCCAGCCATTGAACATGTGCTGGCCCTCAATTCACAGCACAAGTATTTTACCTGAAAAAGCTACTAGACTGAGAGAGCTGTGTTAGCTGGATTTTCCAGGTCAATTGTTCGAGTGTCATTAATTTAACACAGACCATAGAAACTTTTCATTCACTCTAGAGAAATAGTAAGCTGGGTGTGAGGTGTGTGGGAAGGGGTGGTAAGGGGTGAGCTAAGCAGAGAGGACAGTTTTAAATTTTTAAAAATAACAACTGCCACTAAATTACTTTACTTCCTTTAGTTTTGAAAATGGCATGTCAATAATTGCTGCTGGAATCATTTTGTCCTTTTTGTTATTTCATCTTTATGATATGCCAGGGTGGCATTTTATTAGGAAACAATTCTTTTTTTCCCCTCAAATTATCTCAATACCAACTATTTTCTTCTGATTTCTCTTAGTTCTGGTTGTATAAAAGATTCTATCCTGGGACAGGTATGGTGGTACCCACTTTTAATCTTAGCACTTGGGAGTCAGAGACAAAGTCAGCTGTGAGATCAAGGCTAGTCTGGTCTACATAACAAGATAATAAGTTCCAGGGCAGTTGGGCTACAGGGAGACCCTGTCTCAAAAAAAGAAAAGAAAAGAAAAAAAAAAAAGAACAGATTCCAATGTAACAGAATGCTTCAATACTTCTCTGAGTCTGCAGGGAGAGGCACTGAACTCAAAATATAAGCCTTTTTAAGTAAAGAACAAAGCAAAGACTGAGAATTAAAGTGTAATTGTTAAATCAGCTATAATTGGAGCCAGAAAATCTTAACACATAGCCAGTGTATGTTTAATCTTGTGATGTTACCTACAAAGATGTTGTGTGATGACTGGAGGGGAGAGATGACTCAGTGATTAAGAGCACTGTCTGCTCTTACACAGGATATGGGTTGTACTCCCAGCACCTACATGGTGGCTAACAACCACCTATGACTCAGTTGCAGGGGATCTGATGCCCTCTTGCCTCTGCAGGCAGTGAGTACATGTGGTGTACTTATATTCAAGCAGTGAAAATACTCATACACACAATTTTTTAAAAAAATCTAGATTTTTTTGTATGATGGAAAAAGTCAAAATAGCACTCAGAACTTGAAATTGAATGTAGTAAAAGAGTACCATCTACGCCATTTGGTTTTTTGTTTGTTTGTTTCTGTTTTTTATTTGCTTATTTTCTTTTGTTTTGTTTTTAGTCTTTTTGAGACAGTGTCTCCCTGTCTCAAAAAGGCAAAAAAAAAAAAAAAAAAGGAAAAAAGGAAAAAAAGTACATCATCTAAGTCATTTGTATGTTAAAAATGAGACCAGTGTTTACAGACTGAATAGATTAAAGGGCTGTGAAGTGCTAGCTATGCTGCTGGCCATGGATATGCTAGTGTTTTAATGACAATAGAATTGATCAATAAACACTAATAAAGAATATTGAGTATTAGCCTTGAAATAAGATCTTAAAGACCGCTTGACCAATTCCATAGGCTTGTTGTCACACCAACCACACTGAAAACCTCAAAGTAGAGTAAAAGTATAATTTTAGATGATAAGAACTGCTGGGTGGAAGACACTGAAGGAACCAGATGGCACTGCTTTTAATAGGGATCATTATCTTGGGCCTGTGTGGTTATCCTCAAAAATTCTTGCAAGGAAGTCCACACTGAGTGCTAACCACCAAAGAAATGTTAAATCTGCAAAACACACTATAACTAGGTGTGTGAACAGCATTAATTGATTTAATATTATTATGAATTGGAAATGTACTATTGTTTTTATTTTATAATTGATGAGATGTGCTGTAGTAAAGATCTTGAATGTTCCTCAATGTCTGTTTATTAAAGACTTGGTCCAGTGGTTGGTGCTATTGTGAGATATTGAAATCTTTAAGGGATGGGGACTAGTGGGAAACCTTTAGGTTACTGGGGACATGTCTTAGCCTCCCTCTTTTCTCCTGGTCATAAAGTGACTGGTTTGCTCTGCTACATGCTGCTGTCATGTTGTTCTGACTTACCACTGGGCCTAACTGATTCTAGACTAGAATCTCCCAAGTTATGAGCCAAAATTAAGGTTTATAAGTTAATGATCTCAATACTTTGTCATAAGGACAGAAAACTGAATAGCATAAAATAAGATTCGGATTGTTAGACAGTGACAAAGGTATTATTTGAGGCTAAGTATGACATGGTTTTGAAATTTAAATCTTTGGCTCCAAACCTTGATGTACCTATAGCCAGTGGAGAGGAATCACAGGGAAATTCCTAGCATACTTTCACATTCATGTCATTTCACTAAAGGGAATGGTGTGAAATGAATTGGAAAGGAAGTCTTTGTTGCCTCATGGAATTATAATGAGTAGATTACTGGAGCATTTTGTGTAGCCAGACATCTGAAGGTGGAGCATATGTTCAGTCTTACATGCCCTTCAGCGAACTCAGAGGTGATGTCTTTTAATTCAAGGTGGGAGGCAAGCCGGATAACTGCACAGATAGCCCTCTAAGCCTGTCCCCTGAAAAATTCAAGACGTATTCATAGAATTAGGATTGAATGTGTCACTGTGGGGAAAAACATCCTAAAACTTAAAGGCCTTTGAAAAGCAGCTTAAGAATCTCAGTTACAGTAACATTATGCCTGGCTCTTTGAAGGCATTAAGCTGTATAAACACGTAAAATGGAGAGAAGCAGGGGCGCGTAAGAAGATAAAAACACCAGTACAGGACCAAATGGCTTGAAAAAGGATTAAATTTAGATATAACGACCAAAGAGATTTGTGAACCTCATGTTGTCAGTGAAAATTATGGGAGGCTTTTTTTTTTTCTTTTTCTGCTAATTTGTTCACCTGAATGTAGTTTCAGCTATTATGGGAAAATCAGATGCGAATAAGCACTATTTGTCTGATCCTTTAATTCAAGTGTCATTAAATACCAAGGAAGCTCTTTAGTTTCATTTCCTTGTTGGTCAAGAAGAGTTCAGCAACTGAATAAGCTTTTGTTGTTGTTGCTATTTTCCATGCTTAACATTTATACAAAGATTTCTCCCACATTTTATAAGAACATGTACAAGAAAAGTAAGGCTCCTGACTGGCAATAATGATAAAGGATAAGGAATTACTCTGTGTGATTGATAGTTAAGGATTAGTAAGTGTATGCTGAGTATCAGAATAATTGCTAGGGAACAACCATCAGTGCTTTTACTGATTGCTTATTCTAGTTTCATCAAATAATCACAGACATAGATTTAAGGTGCAATTGTGGTTAAAAACAAGGAAGAAAAGGTAAAGAGTGCTTATGTGGTTATCCAAAGTTAGAATCTTTGAATGATAAGCAAAGGCTTTTCATAAAGAAGTCACCTTTATTCTTGTATCTTTTGAAGGATGAGAAGATATTAATTAGGAGAGTAGGGTGAGAAGCTCTTCTGCTGGGGAGTGTAGTATGTGCAAAAATGTCTTGAGGAACAAAATGAACTGTTTAAGCTTATAGGATGGACCAGAGAGGAACATAGTGGGTTCAGAGTAGGAGAAAGTTGTAGAGCAAGTACAGAGCTGACGGTGCTGGGTCCAGTGGGCTGTGTGCTGTAATTCCCTACAATAACAGCTGTGGGACCATGTGGTTTCTTGAATCTGCATTTAAATCAGCTAAAATAAACAAAATTAGGAATTCAGTTCTCTGGTTGAACTAACTACATTTTAAAGATTCATGATCTGTTATGGCTAATAGCTACTGTGTCTGAGAGCTCAGAGGACAATTCTGTTACTGTACAAAGTCCTAATAACATTATATTGGTGACTTGTTTCTATTGTAGTGAACAACATGGAAGATATTCTTAATCTTAGGTGTAGAATTATATATTTGGCATGAATTTTAAGATGAGCCTGATGGGAGACTGAAGAGATGGCTCAGCACTGGCTGCTTTGCAGAGGACCAGGGTTTAAGTCCCAGCACCCACACGGTGGCTGAAAATGGTCTGTAACTTCAGTTCCAGGAGAATCCAACACCTTCTTCTGACCTCCTCAGGCATTTCATGACGTGGATGCATTTACATACATGCAGACAATACACTCATACACATAAAATAAACATAATAAAATATTTTTTAAAAAAGAAAGAGCCTGATGGATATAGAAACGGAGAAGACTTTACCAGGGAAAGGACCATATCCTGCTTAAGAGGATAAAGTGCAGCCTTCCATGAAGAGGATACGTGGAAACAGCCATAGTGTAAAAAGTTGGATGATTTTAGGAGAGAAACGAGTTATGACTTAGTGATGGATTAAATTTGTGAGTTTATGCTGGGCACAGTAGCCTACCATTTTAATCCCAGCACTCAAGAGGCAGAAGCAGGTGGATCTCTGTGAGATTCAGACTAGTCTGGTCTACACAGTGAATTTCACACAGGGTGTAGCTAGGGAGACCCTGTCAAAAACCAAACAACAGCAAAACCAAAATAAATAAAGAAAGAAAGAAAGAAAGAAAGAAAGAAAGAAAGAAAGAAAGAAAGAACACCAACAACAAAGTAAAGCAAGCAAACAAAAATCCCCAAAACAAAACCAAAAACACCCCTGAATCGGCAAGTTGTAGGGTATATTTCAGGTTTCAGAGTCTGAGTGGTGCCATTATAAAAAGGAAGAATAGTGGAATGGAACTAATCTCTAGTGAGATGCACACGGGAGTGATATCTGCGCCAGTAGAGAAGTCAAGAAGCACAGGTTAAGCCCAAGACCTTAGCTGGATCTTCAAGAGGGCTGCTCAAAGGAGAATTTCAGCTCCTGACTTTAAAGAAACAAATCGACAGATACAGAAAATGTCCCTCTGTTTTTCTTCCCATCTCCTCTTTCTTTTGTCCTTCTTTTCCTTTCTCCCTTAAACCCTGGTCACTAGTAAATTGTTCTTTTTACCAGCTAAGAGAAAAGCAATATAATCCCTTTGGGGTCACATTCCTTGCGGTAAACCTGGGTTTTATGCAGAAGCACAGTCAGCTTACCCTTTTGAGTGTTAAATGGGACAGAGCAATGGCACTCCCCTTGTTTTCTGGGTATGGAAACCAAATGTCTGAGTAGGGTGAAGGGCAGAGTTCTCCTCCTTCTGCATCCTATTGCTTTCATCCTCTTTGTGTTGCTTCCCTAGCATGAAAAATAAAAACCTCTGCAGTAAGCAGTTCTATGAGAAATATCTATGCAACTGCTTTGTGGAAAGCAGGCACACTGAACAGTGCTAGATAATGAAAGAAAGAGTTGCTAGGCTTCCTGGCACGACTTTCCAAGCACAATTCTTCAACACTGCACATTATTATGCCAGTATGTTTGGATGGCATCTATGAGTCACTAAGACAATTTCAAGGCAGTTTTAAATTTCTTTAGCCACAAAAGCAATTAGAGATTGCTCACTCACTATGAAGCTGTGCAAGCAGCAGACCTTGTTGGCGGCTACAAAAACCTGACTTGGAACAGATATCAAAATCAGAGATCCAAAATTCCTTGTTGAGAGGAAACCTGATCTGGTCTTTATTCTGCTCATTCAACTCTGACTGATGGTTTGATTTGCATTCATATAATCTAAATGTTTGTTCCACCGTGAGTGGAGGACAAAATTCACTTATCTGGGGACTGGAGACATGGCTCAGTGGTTGAGAGCGTTGTCTGACACAGGTGACTTAACTATATGCAGGCTATACATTCATACACATAAAATTTTAAGAAATCAATAAAATATTTTTAAAAATTTACTTATATGAATTATAATTTCTCATAAAAATTATTCTTGAATGTTGTATATAAAGCAAAATTTGCAAACCTATTTTAAATGGGAGAAAAACTACACTTGCAAAAATTTCACTTTAAGAGAGAACTTCTAAGAAAAATTCCATTTCTTTATAGGAAGCATATACATTGTTTTTATTTAAAAAAATGTGAATGATCCTCTCATTTCATTTATGTGA
>NW_008355158.1:1862171-1919860 GCF_000622305.1 Nannospalax galili
AGCCTAAAATAAATTTTTGTCCTTATCAGACACATAAATCCAGAAATAATTATTTCCTTCTCAATTCACAGATTTAAAATATTTTATTTGTATTATTTTTATTTTTGTATATGAGCATATTGCTTACATGTATATAAATGCACCCATATCATGCAATGTCTGTGGAGGTCAAAAGAGGGCATCAGATTCCCCTGGAACTGGAGTTACAAATGATTGTTAGCTGCCATGTGGGCACTGTTGGTTAGTAGAACCCAGGTCCTCTTCAAGAGCAGTCAGTGTCTTAACCACTGAGCTATCTCTCCAGCCCCCTAATCCACAGAATTGAAAAAGATTTATATTTATGGCATACAGTATGGTTTTTAAAAATATGTATGCATTGTAGAAATTGCCAAATCGAGTTATTTGAAATTTGTATTGCCTCACAGCTTATCACTCTTTGTGAGGATGTTTAAAATATCGTATCAGCAGTTTTCATATTATAACTCAGATTGTTATAGTGTGTCTTCTGATCAACATACCCCAATACCTAGACCTTCACCCTTTAATAATCATTTCACTGTTCTCTGCTTCTAAGAGTTCTACTTTGTATATGCCATATTAAATGAGATCATCTGGTATTGTCTTTCTATTTCTGGTTTATTTTACCTAATGCCCACCAAATTCATTCATGTTACAGATGACAAAATTTTCTTCATTTTATTGTTCTTAATAAATTGAGCTCATTTTTTTTTTCAGTATGGTACACTGTTTAGATGAAAATCCCACATAGGCACAGAGAGACAGACAGATACACAGTTCAGCTCTTGGGGTAGAGGTAATTAATACTATATTACTGCATCTTTTCTAATTTGGATTTAAATGAGACAAAAATGTAGTCATGGAAATCACTTACTCTTATACCAATTTTATACAGACTTGACCTTGTCCAAAGAATTGTGCTTTGAAAAGTTGAAATGTGTTCTGCTAAGTAACATACATTACTCATTAACATTAACTCAATTTTCAGAAAAATAATAAATCTCTTTTGATTTTATAGCTAGGAGTTAATCTAGTAGAGTGGTTATCATCAACTCCAAACCTTTTGGGGTTTTGAATTGTTATGCTCAAATGAAAAGCTTTATGCCAGCTTTTGTTACCACCCAATTAATTCTCCAACCAATTAAGATAAAATCATACATAATAATCTCCTACTTATTACTAAGTGTATAAAATTCGCCTCCATTGCTTAGTCCTTTTGACCTGCGTTGACAAGTCCTGATTAGTAAAGATCTAGCACTCTGAATTTCTTTGCTTATTAGCATTAATGGACATTCGAAAGACACCCACTTCAGTTTGCTAATTCAAATTGACATTGAAAATTTCCTACTATTTGAATAGCTCTGTAATTATATGTCTTTGAATACTGCAAAGGACTTCATATCATGTATGTTTGTCTTTTAATATATTGTTGCTTGAAAGCAATATGATATTAAAACGGTGACACAATTCATCTGGTGATGGCCTGGTTATCTCTTTTCTAAATAGAAATCTTTTTAAGAACTTAAACATAAATATTAGAAGTAACTTTTTTGATTAAGCTTGAAAATCAAGTATATAAATTATATATTTTGCTAGTTTTGATTTCAGTAACTCACTATTATATTTTAAACTTATAGATAACATTCTACATATTTTATACTTATTCAAGCATAGTTTTCTTAATTTAAATAATATATTTGAACTAAAGCATAAAAAGTTAGAAAACTTCCACATACAAGTGATAAAATATAACTTTTTTTAACAGTATCCAAAAATACCCTTAAAACTGGTCAAGAGTATAGGATTCTCTGGCATGGACGAAGATCCAACTTTCTGTTTTGCCAAATATCTAGTCACAGAACCACCCCTGAGAGGGCAGATTCACCTGACATCATCCTAAATAGATGGGTGACATTCCTAATGCGTTACTGGTATGGTGAACTTTTTCTGCCTGGAATCCCCCTGTTGAGCACAGTTCCTGGCCCTGGTTACAGACATGAGGTTTCTGTTCTGTGTTCTTCACGAAAGCATATCTCCTTTTCTTCTTTATGTTACTTTTTAACCATGATTTCCTAATGTTTTGGGCTGCCCCAACATTTTGGGTTCCTAACGTTCTCTCTAAACTTCCTTCCCTGCCACATGTGACTGACTACCAGTCCACCATGTGTCTGACTTCCATTCAGCTGTAAACTAGCATGGCTTCATGGCCTTTTCCCCTTCCCCTAGCCATTCACCTTCCCAAGGCAGCTGCTGAGATTGAAGCCTTGGCTGCCCTGAAGATATTTCCATAAATTCTAATAAAATTTTCCCCAAAATTCCATTTAAGTCCATTTGTGTTGAATTTTTGTGAATTTCATACAATGCATTTTTGGTCATATTCAGACCCCTTCTCATATCGGCACCCCCCCCAACCCTGTCACCTGATTTCATGTTCTCTCTCTCTCTCTCTCTCTCTCTCTCTCTCTCTCTCTCTCTCAAATCTAATGCTCTTTGGTGTGGGTCCATCCACTGGAGCCTGGTTAACCTACTAAGATTCTCATCCTTGAAAGAGACTGGCTCTCCCCCGCCCAGGGGCCATTGGTTGTCAAGAGTTCCTCAGCTAGGGTTGATGCTTTTCATCCCCTTTCCCACCCCTATCCTCAGAATTTATCTGACCTGAGCTTACATAGGTCTTGTGCATGCTGTGACAAGTGCTATAAGTTCACATGAGAAACTACACAGCTGTCTGGAAAACACTATTGACTTGTGGTCATCCATTGCCTCTGACTTTTACAATCTTTCTGTCTCCTCTTCCACAATGATCCCTGAGCCATGGGAGGCAGATGTTTGATACAGATGTTCTATTCAAGATAAATACTCTTTACTATTTTATTCTCTGAACACTGACCCGTTGTGAGCCTCTGTGTCAATCACCATCTGCTGTATGAAGAAGCTTCTCTGGTGAGGGTCGAGACATGCATCTATGGGGAAAACAGTAAGTCATTGGGAGTCAGTTTAATACTATGTACATTTAATAGAATACAAGTAGTAGGTTCTTCTCTCTGTCCTGTGAACTATCTAAGCAAAGTTTCCTCGGCTTGATATCTGTGTCAGGTATGGACTCCCTCATGTGAAGCAGATCTTAAATCCAATTATAAAGTGGTTGGTTACCCACATAACATTCATGACACTATTACTACAGTGGACATATGTTGCCAGATCAGTTGTTTTTGTAGCTCTCAGAATTCACAATTGGGCAAGGATGGGGTTTGCTTTGCTCTTCTGGTAGCATGCATAGCACTTTTCAGCACTATGAAAGCTAGCCAGTTGAGATGAAGTTTTGAGGTCAGAACTACCTTGATGTCTAGTTGTTTGTTCTACAGCTCATCCATGAAGTTTCTTCAGCAATAGAGTCTCACCGTCAAGTTCTGGTGGGTAATCAAAAGCAGGAGCAATGGTCAGTAGTGTTTGACAGCCTGTAGGACACATGGTCAAGAGTTTCCAAACAGGAAGTCCATTCCTGACGTTGGACTTTACTTTGCAAGCTATAGTGCCTAATAGGTCATCTTCTGAAGTGACTGCATTCTTGCTTCATGTTGCTTTTACAATATTCCTATCAATTTACTGTTATACTAGCTATAACATTATGTTTTGATTGACTAGTGCTAAAAATCCTCCAATTCTTATTCTAGTTTTGCAATTTAGCAAAAATTTAATTGTTTGTGCCTCAGAACTCCAATCATGCAGAGACTGAAAATGTGGGTTATAAAATTTACCTAAGGAATTATTCAAGTGTGAGGGGCAGTATGAATTAACAGCTGGGATAACCAATAGGACATAGAGTTAAAGAATATTTTGAAACATCAAATCTGTAAATGAAATGTAGGCTCTATATTGAGAAATGAAAAAAGAAAAGCTTTTATTTTCCCAAGTGAAGAGTTTGGTGTGTTTGGAGAAATGATGGTAAAAGATGCATTTAAAATTTAATTATTGTGGCTGGGGATTAAGCCCAATGGAAGTGTGTGCTTAGAATGTGTGAACCCTGAGTTTGACACCCAGCACATAGCTAGTACTATTGAATTATCTTATTTGCAGTAATAAAATATAAATACTTCATTAATTTCATGCAAGTGTTTGAAAATGCATTTGCTGCTAACTTGACCATGTTATTTGAATTGGAAGGGTGAGGAAAAGTGAATTGGTTGAACTGACTTTATTCTTCACTGTGGTTGCCAACATCCCCAGACAAGCAAGGTCATGAATTTACACGTAGGAATGGCAAAAGCGTGACTTCAGATATTGTTTCTTTAAAAAAAATCAAGAAAAAAAAATAATAAAACAGATGCCAACAACATCAGAGAAAAGGCTCAGGCAGCTGATCATGCATTCAGAGAAAGAAATCTAGAGCCCTAAGTTGCTAGGGAACACTGATCATAATGGTGATTTGTATTATATTTGACTTGACTTGGAGCAACTTGGAAAATACTTTTTAAAACCTGCATCTAAATTTGTAGCATTTATTTTTTTAGAAACTCAAAAGCATTGTACCTGCAAAGACATTCATCATTTATACATTTCAAGAATACTGGTTTTTAGATATGCAAGTGAATTTGGAAGCTTTCATCTATAAAGCAACACAGTTTTTTAAAAAATAAATTTTATTTATTGTTATTCTTATTTTATGTATATGAATGTATTGTCTGCATGTATATATGTGCACCCATGTCATGCACACTCACGGAGATCAGAAGAGGGTGTCGTGTACCCTGGAGTTGGATTAGGGAAGTCTGTCAGGTGCCATGTGGGTGCTGGGAACTGCAAGAGCAGTCAGTGCTCTTAACTGCTGAACCATCTCTCCAACCCCATCAACAAACTTTTATGCCCTCCTCAATGGTTGCTATTTTAAACGTCTTCTTATTCAACATTGAATTCAGCATTGAAAAGAGTATCTGTTTTTCTAATTTGGTTTCAAAGCTTTGATAATTTATTAGCCTAAGTTTATCTAGAGGAATCTAATATTTCAGAACTCAAGAGAGAAGCTGAAAGAATGTCCCTGAGGAATTTTATCTTTATCTGCATCATAGAATTCTGAGTACTAACTTGATTAATTACATTTAATAAATTCTGTGTTCATTGAAAATGTTGTCCCATGCAAAAGACTCATTTTGAAATCCTTTATTTCTTCCTGTGTTCAATTGAAAGACAATGGAGTCTGAAATATCTGAACATTTTTGAGAAATTAACTGTTAATTTCTCTATTTCCTGTAATTTAGATGTGCTAATCTATAAGGTGCATGAGAATAACCACTGTGTCAGTCACTTATGAATCCCAGAAGTTTAAAGAGCTCTGTTGACAAGAAATGAACCTGAGATACAAGATCAGACTTTATCTTGAAGAAACAAACTTGCATGCTACACTTGGATCAAATTCATATTTTAGAAATTGCTTGTTCTCCCATCTTTATTCCTTAGAAATTGGTAGTCCAGAGCTGGAGAGATGGCTCAGCGGTTAAGAACACTAGTTGTTTTTGCAGAAGACCCAGGTTCGAATCCCAGCACCTATATGGCAGCTAACGATTGTCTGTAATTCTAGTTCCAGGGATTCAACAGTGTCTCTGTCCTCTGCAGGCATTGCATGACACAGATGCACTTACCTACATGCAGGCAATATATGCATACACATAAAATAAAATAAAAAATAAATAAATAAAAAGTAAGTCAAAGATGGAATGCTATCAATCCTGAGGTGAGAATGTCAGGAGAAGTTGGTATTATCAATCCTGGCAGAAATAACAAGTTCTTATAAGAGAAGCCATAATGAAAGTGATAAAGAAAATATGCATTGAAAATAATTTGAGAAAGAACTGACAAGGTGGGAAATGACTTTCCTTTACTCAGCTTTGGGGATTCAGAACCCCTATCATCTTGAACTTTATTTGCCTGCTTTTTAACAAGGGTGTCAATCATGTACTAGCAACTCAAAGTCCTACCTCTCACCTAAGTCCATCTTGGGGACTGAGTGATTTGTAAATCCTTGCTTATCTTCTGTGTCATGTTTTACTGTGTAATGAAAATAAATCAACCTCAAGCATATCCTTTATCGGCACTCTCCCTCTACTATCCCAACAGTCTCTCAAACCAGAAATCACAGTCATCCTCAAAATGTATGGAATCCCAGTTTCAATTTAGATAGGTTTTATTTTCTAAGAATTTCAGAGTCTTTAGTTTTCCCCTCTGATGTTGAGGTTCCTCCCGCTTGTAATGTAACAACTTTGTCTGAATTATTGCAGCAGTGTCTTAATTGGATATCTCTACACATCCAATTACTCATATCTACATTGAGTCCGCTCACAGTTCAAATTACTATGACACAGTTGCCATGCCTTTTCAAAATGAAATTCTAACATGTTACTTTCTTCCTGTTTTAAAGTTGTTTTTTTTTGGTGTGTGACTCTATTATTTTATAACAAACACTGCTAGCCTTACAGTGATATTTAATATTTTCTGTAATTACACCCCCTGACCACTATTCATCTTTTTGTTTGTGCCTTTAAACAATAATTCATAAAGACTCTTCAGACATCTTCGCCTACACCGCCCACCAGAGAGGAGATATAGAACTCCAATAAAGATACATGTTCACCGATGTGTCTTTATTAAAAGTGATCACAATTAGAGTTATGCAATGGTGCAATATCTCCATTTATGACCACTTTCCTCACTCAAGTGAAGTAGTGGCACACGCATGCTTTGCTCAGTAAAATGTCTTTACATCCTAAAAGTATTGTTTGAATGGATTAATAAATTAATAGATAATCATGGAATAAAGTAAATGAAAGACTTCAACATATGCCAAACATTTCTGGAAAAAAAACATCTTAATGCCTTTGTAAATGTTATCACAAAGTCAAATATATATTGAAAATTCATAATTATTTTTTAGATGGCTAGTAAATAAAGAAGAAGTCACATCAAAATGTAAAGAACTTTCCCTCTGATCTTTATTTGAATTATGCTTTAGCAAGCCATGCTAATCAGAGATTTGGGATTTCATCATAATGAAAAAATAGACAAAGCTTTGTAAGATTCTATCATATCTAAATTCAATAAGTGGTTTCAAGAAATTGCTCTAAAAAGTTTTTGAAAGGTTACCACATGGAGACCAAAGAATTGATGAAATAAAATACCACATAGTATACAATAAAAATGTCTAGTTCCTTGACCTTAAATCTATTGCTCACAGAGTACTCAGCAAATCTTGTTAAAGCCCTGATACAAAGGTCTTTGTAAGGAAAACTTTCTTACATAAATTCATCTACTAATGGCCTATTTTAGAAGGATAACACAATAAAAATATATCCTGGGAATTCAACTTAAACTAAATTGAAAAGGCTTTGGAGAAGCATCCTCCTCTCTGACCAATGACTCTGTGACTTAGAGAAAATGCAAAAGAGCTGAAGACTAGAAAATTTACATTTCTCTGAGTTCTCATGTGCTATATTCATGGCCAATTTACACAGAAGCATTCTACTTGTTCCCACATAAAGGTAAAAATGTGAAAGCTCTTTGGAATTTAAATTCATTTTGAGGAGGCTCTTGGGCCATAGATATCATCTTCCCAAAGGGTTCAAACTCAGCATTCTCTACATATAAAATTTTACTGTTTGTTGGGAAAATGTTAGGGTCTAGGGCTAAGAAAACTCATTTGCTTCCTGGGTACTATTTTTATACCTGTAAATTGATGATGTTAAATGTACTAAACTCACAGATTTATCTGGGATGTTGCAAAATCTCAAAATTTGTTAACTATTGTTAGCATCATTACAAAATATTTCAAAATTCATGCACATGAAATTTCAAAAAAAATTCTAGATAGAAAACTCAAGAAAATGGCATTTTCAAATCAGCTGATGTGGAAATTTTAGGAAGGTCTCAAGCCACATATAATTAACTGTCAGATGAATTGGCCTTGCATGTTGTTAGAGAAAGACTACGCCAAGGCTGGTGAGACCCCAGAAGGGCGGTAAGTACAGCATACTTTCATAAGAGAATCAGTTTTGATTAATATATAATCCTGTCAAAATAGGCTAGTCAGTTCGTCAGTTAATTTTCTTTTGAAAAATGTATTAGTTTCTCTTCCATTGCTGTGATAAAATATTCTGAACAAAAAAACTTAAGGGAAGAAGGATTTATTGTGGTTTAGAGTTGCTGAAGAGATACAGTCCATCATGGAGGGGAAGTATGGTTGCAGGAGCATTAGACCAGCTCCTCATATGGCATCTTCAGCCCCAAAGCAAAGAAAGCAGGAAGCTGGGTAAAGTTATAAAACCTCAAGGCCTTCCCCAGAGATATACTTCCTCCTCCTAAAGTGTCATGACCTCAGTAGCATGCCACCTGGAGACCAAGCATACAAACACCTTTGCCTATGGGAGATTTCGTATTCAAAACACAAATGTTTGTTTATAACTGTATTTTAGGTTTGTTGTTTACCATAAACATTGAAATAATCGCATGAATAGATAAGAGCATGTATCAAACTTATGGTAAAAGCAACTGTAGAGAAATAGTTTAGGTAAGCTTTGGCACACACAAGCAAATGTAAATTTTGTGAAAGGTGCTTTATTAGTGCTTTTCTATTGCTGTAATAAAACACCTTGATCAAGACAACTTATAGAAGGGAGAGTTTATTTGCTTTATAAAAGTTCCAGAAGGGTAAGAATCCATTATGCCAGGTAGACATGGAAGTAGACATGGTTGGAGCAGAAAGCTGAGCACTCACACCTCCAGCCATACTCAGGAAGAGAAAAAAACATATTGGGCCAAATCTACTTCCAGTAACATAATTCTCCTGCAAGGCCATTTAAAGGTCCCATGACTCTCCTAAAATGGTGCCACCAACTAATCAACTGTTCAAACAATTCTCATTCAAACCCTCACACTCCACTCCTTGATCTCCATAGGCTCATGGGCAAATTGTAATGCAAAATGCATTTAGTCCAACTTTAAAAGTTTCCATATCCTTCAGTCTCAACATTATTCAAAAGTCAAGAGTCCAAAGTCTCATTTGAAACTTCAGGCAATCCCCTAATTGCAAGCCTTTGTAAAATCAAAAGGCAAATTATATATTTCTAACACATCATGGTACAGAATATAAAATTCCACTGAAAATGGAGAATTTAGGGAATAGTGAGGGAATACAGAACTTCAAAACAAGACTGAAAACCAGCACAGCACATACCAAGCCCTCTAGCTCCATGTCTGATATCTGGAACTTTAGTTTGAAAGGACATGGATTGTTTAGCTCCTTCAGCTTTGCTGCCTGAAGTATACGTCTCTCAGGCTAGCTCCCACTCCCTGTATACAGCTTTCCTTGGCAGATGCCTCACAGCTCTGGCATCTCCAACATACTGGAGGTCTCCACTGCAAACTAGGCTTTACTTTCACATCTTCATGCAATGACCTCCCATGGCCTCTTGACTTCCCAATGCATTTTTCTCACAGAGAATCCTGCGCCATAGGTTGCCAGGCCTCAGTAGCTCTCTGAAACAATAGAAGAATCTGTAACCCTCTCACTTTGTCCTCTTTCATGTCTCTAAATCCAGCACCATTTAAATGACACTACCATGTTCTACTGTCAGCTTGGGATGGACCTTACCTTGAAACACGTTTGCAGGTATTTTGCATATTGTAGTTTTCTAGGAACAGAAAACACAGGTGTTTATCTTTCACAAGTTGCATGTTTAGCTTAGTGAAGTCTTGCTCTGAGGGAACTCTTCCCTTTCTTCGGTAGAGGAGGCCCCTCTTTATAGGTGTCAATTTCCTTAATAATTATATCCCATTTCCAAGATGTCCTTAACTGCCTTGGCTGTAACATTAAGCTTCTTAGCGCTATTTACTCATCAAAGTGTGCAGTTTATATTCTTTTTGTCCTACTTATTCTTTTTCATTGCACACATGCATAAAATTTATCAATAATACCCAACCCACAGATTCAACATTAGGTTGTCTTGAAATTTCCTCAGCCAAAGAAAGGAGTCTTTAGGTATCTAGCAAATTGCAGCCAGATTCTTTAACAAAATATCCCAGTTGCTGTTTAAGGCCTTCTTTCTTCTGGAATATCTTATACCTGGCCTTTTCCAGAATGGCTCATTAAGCTCTATTTATAACATTGAACCATTTTTCTAATTCAAATTTCCAAAATCTTCATATTCCTCCAAGATAATGGTCAGTTTCTTCACATCACACTCTCTGGCATCAAATTCTGTATTAGTTACTTTTCTGTTGCTGTGATAAAACATCATGACCAAGGCAAATTATAGCAGGAAGAGTTTCTTTGGCTTGTGATTCCAGAGGGATAAGATTTGGTCATTGTAGGGAGGCATGGCAGGAGGAGGCAGTCAGAGTAGAAAACTGAGTGTTCACATCTTCAAGCATATTCATGAAGCAGAGAGAAAAATCTCAAAGTGGGGCAAGTCTATGAACACTGAAAGTCTGACACCAGTGGCATGTTTCTTCTAGCATGCATCACACCTCCTGAAAGGTTCCCTGCCGGTGGCCAACTGAACAAGTGTTCAAATCATTGGAGCCTGTGAGGAACATTCTCATTCAAACCTTGGCAGTATGTAACCTGAATTGGGATAGTAATCCTCTTGATTGTGTGTCATTACTGGGTTCTTAGAAGGCTGCTTCTACTGCCCAGTGACTCTGGAAGAATGCAAGAATAAGCAGAGAGAGGCAAAGAAAAGCATGGTGATATTGTTATGAAGAAAACCTGTTAAATCACCATTTCCTTTTGTTCAGAAGCCCTGTTCTAAACCTCCAAAAAACACTAATGAGCTGGAGAACAGAAACTAGAGTCAGAACCAGGCAGAATGCATGTGCACATCTGTCTATGGGACATCTTGGTCTTGCACAGGCTGCTGATCTGGGCTCTTATTTTTATTGTATTATTTTTAATCCTTCTCCCTCCGCCCCGTGTATGTGTATGTGTATGTGTATGTACACATGTTCATGCATGAGTGTGGTGCGGAGATGAGCGTATATGCCTTCTACCTTGTTTGAGTCAGGCTTTCTTTGTTGTTCACTATTCTGTACACCAGACTAATTCATTTTGAATATCTTAGAACTGAAATGAACCAACCAGTTCTCCCTACCCTCATGCAAATGAGTCAGTGGTAAAAACATATTGTCATGGCTTAACATAGGTTTTGGCATTGGGATGGTATGGAAGGAGAGACATTTTCCTCTGAAAAATAATTTACTCTGACACCAAAGCAATGAAGTCTCTAAGGTCTTGTTACTCCTGTAGGACTTCTTTTGAGGGTCATATGTAGGTGAAGGGAATAATCTTTCCCAAGGTCAACCTTCTCAGCAAGCCATATCAAGAGGACAGTCAATAAATCAGCAATGGAAATAAATTTTTTGTTTGTACATCTAAACTATTATAATCTTATCCTACATAAATCCAGGAATAGGTTTGATCACATTTGTCTCCAGGTTTATACCAGTTTGTCAGTGACAATGACCATGTCAGTGACATGGAGATCACAGATGTGACATACTGTGCTTTGAGAAAATTGACTAGAAGATTTCTGTCACATAGGAAGGGACTATGATAGAACTTAGATGACAGTATCTCTCAAATATTTGGTAACAGTTGATTTTCAAAATCATTAAAAAACTGATTGTGTTTGTGAATCTTCCTTCAAGAACTTCAAATGCTCAATATAAGCTCAAACTTTGCACCATAAAATCTAGGAAAGGACAGGAAGTGGCACATTCATGAGCTTGTACTGTCTTAATGTATACTGAAATGGATCTTATCTTTAAATGAAATGACCTGATCAAGCACAAGGTAGAGATCCTCAAGATTAAAAGCAATTGCCAAAAATTTCAAGAGAAAAAAAGTGTATCTGCCTGCACCAGGAAAAGTTAATCACATCATCTAAACTGTTGACCACAGTGGTGAAAACAAGATGCTACTTTTGTTTATTCATAGCTGCTGAAAAAGTATTGGGAGACAGTGATTGTCAGAAAATAAAATATCTGCAATTTAAATAACTATAAATATTTTATTGTTAAGCATCCCCTTTTGATTTTCAGGGCAAATTCATCTTTTCATTTGGCTGAGCTGATTGCTCACTTTTGTAATAAGCCACTTGTAAGAGCTGAAATGTGCTTCCATGAAAAAGAAAAGAGAGTCTTGAAGCCCACATTTATTAGTATGTTTTTAAATGCAGTTATTCACTCAAATTTATCATAAATTTTTATTTCCAATTGTAAATTTTTGAATTTTAAAATGCAAAGAAAGGGAAAAGAACT
The DNA here is from genome assembly GCF_000622305.1 of Nannospalax galili. Classification (NCBI taxonomy): domain Eukaryota; kingdom Metazoa; phylum Chordata; class Mammalia; order Rodentia; family Spalacidae; genus Nannospalax; species Nannospalax galili. The sequence goes on from NW_008355158.1 coordinate 1,874,490, forward strand.
GGCTTATAATCTGAAAAAGGATATCTCTCCCAGAAAAATCTTCATAAGTTTTATTTTAATTAACCAGCCTTCTTTTTTATTGTGGCATTATTAAGTTTTGTTTTATGATGTCACTTGGACAGTAAACTTCACACATCTTCAGGGACTGACAACAATGAATTAAATTTAAATTAAAACTATCCATGCAATTTAAAGATACCATTGTTACTAAGAATGTTTGTCACACTATCACTGACTATTCTTTTCAGAAAGCTGATAGAAATTCTTAAATTCTTAATCCCTCTTTATAGAGGGATTTGGAGGTCTTTAATTGTTTAAGCAGTTCTTAAATCTCAATTAATTTGTTGCAGCTTCCTATGTCTAGACTAATTCTGAGTTGTTCATACAGATTATTTACAATTGTTAGAGTTAAATTTTGCTTTCCATTGAAAAATAGTAATTGTGTTTGTTTGATACATGGTAAAATACTCTCAATATGTAACTCTGACTCGCTTTCAATTCTCTATTTGTAAGCTGAGGCTGGCCTTAAACTCCCTATACTGACCTTAAAGGAAAACATGCCTGGATTTAAATGGCACTGAGCTAACTTCCAAAGACTCCATACCGGATTGAGTAAACCTTAGGTTGGAACTAATACCTAACCCAGGAACTGTGTAAAACCCCTTTCTGAAGACTTTGCTATCTGGGAAAACAAATAACAGGCTCTAATATCTGAAAACTTCTGTGTCATCAGCATTAACCTTACCCACCTCCCCACTTTCCAGTCCCACAACACTTAAAAGCAGCCCACCAACTGAGCCCAAGTGGGCGCAGTTTCAAATTCCAAGGAGAAACTGTTGCTGTCTTCATTGCTCTTAATAAAGGACAATCTGCTTCAAAAGTCAGTCTCATCATTTATTTTCACATTGTCCTGATCAATTCCAATTTGATATTTTCTAACATTTGGTGCTGAAACTCTGGAGGGCTTTGAGATTCTGAGCCCCAGCCCTTTCCTCTGGGTGACCTTACTCTTTCTCTCTCTCACCTTCTCTCCCTCTCCTCCCCCTTGTCCAGTCCCTCCTACCCCTCCCCTTCCCCTCTATGTCTCTCTCCTTCCCATTGGGTCCCTTCGAGAGCTCAAGAACTCTCTAAGCTCACTGTTGGGTTAAACGGTTGAGAGCCTGACCTAAAACCTCACCTTCTGGGTTACTGATTTTTGCAACCTCCGCCTATGGGAGCAATGCAAATCCCATGCTGATATTTCATTGGCTTCTTGAGTAAACTCAGTTCCCAGTTTTGTAAAACTTCCCTTGCCTCTCCTACTCACTCTGATCTCCAGAACATCCAACATTCATTAAGGTAAGACTTCTTTGTCTTTTGTCTTTTTGAACCCAGGGTCCTTAAGTTTTTGCCTTCGGCTCTGCTGTTTTGAACCCCAGAGGTTCTTCTGCTTTGCCAGCCCCCGGATTTCGTTTTTGTGGTCTCCTCCCAGCACCAAGTAATGATCTGTTGCCAAAGTTCTTCTGCTTTGCCAGCCCCCGGATTTGGATTTCGTTTTTGTGGTCTCCTCCCAGCACCAAGTAATGATCTGTTGCCAGGGAGGGAACCTTTCGGTCTTACCATGCCTAACATCTAAAATGTGGTCCACGGTTTCTGTGCTTAAACACACGCCCTTGGCGTGCCTTAGACACAACCTTTAAACATTAGACTTAACTAACCTCAAGCCCATCACTTTAATTCATTCATCAACTGAGTTCTGGACCCAATATAAATCGGACAACAATCATATTTGACCCGAATTCCGAATCTTTGATTTCCAAAATCTCATCAGATTTGGAATTCGGACCTCAGTGGTTTAGTCAACTTTGCAAAAAACTAAATTGGTGAGTCATCTAAAGTACCCAAGTCTTCACTATCTCTGGGCCCATCCCTCTTTTTCCCCCCGCTTCCACTTTTGTCCAAGGCCTAAAGTTAACAGATCTTGCCTGCAAAACTTCTCACTCCGGTTTCCATCCCTTTCCTCTCTGTTTCTCTCAGTGCCCAGTGAGCCACACTCCAGCTCCCGCCCCTTCCTCTGCAGACTTCCCAATCAGCTACTGGGCAGCTTTCCTCCTCTATATGTAGCTCTGAGGCTTCTCTTGTCTTGGCAGCCCACACCCTGGTCCCAGTTCCTCAGTTCTGAAATGCCAGTCAACCTTCTGGCCTCTGCTGCAGTCAGTAGCAAGGGTTTTGTTTGTTTCTCACTCCCCACTGAGGTGCTGGCTTTGCCCTCCCTGCATGGTGAGCGACCTATCCTCAATCTGCAGATCTTTTCTATGTAGCTCCGCCCACAACCTCCCCTCACAGCAGGGGAAGGGTTTGCCTTTTACCCCGTCCCTTACTCCAGTTGCAGTTGGCAAAGGACAGCAAATGTTAAAATGTAAAAACAATTCTCCTTTGTTCCCTTGACTATAGGCACTTAGTCATGTGTCTCTGTTTTCTTGCAAGTCTTTCTTTCTTTTTTACCTTAAAATTGTAGATCAAGACATGTTTTTATAACCTCAGATGCTATTTGATGACACTTAACTTTGGGGTTGATGGAACCTAATGGTTTGTTAGTACATGCCAATACGAAAATAGTGCTCTGTTTGTCCATTCCAACATATTGAACCACTGGTTATAAATCTCTTAGGTCAAATAGGCCTACTGAAAATGGCTCAGGGTAACTTGGTTCTGGACTTGCAGCACTCCAAAATCTCAGCATCACAAAAGTTCAAGTCAGTTTTCAACCTTAAAGTTACAACTTCTTTCCAGGGAACCTTGTTCACATCTTATATTTTACGTTTGTTGTGTCCTTTTCTTAATCGATTCTGTTGATGAGAATTCCTACAGAGCTTTTGTTTCAGTATGTGTTTCATTCCGGACATTTCAGATTTTTTTTCTTCAGTATTTCTCTTTATTCAGTTTCTCTTTCATATCTTCATTTCATTCAGCTGTTTGTTGACTTTAAAGGAACTCTTTTAAGTTTTTACATCGTTTAAATTCTTTTCTAACAACATTATTTTGGGTTTTGATTTTATATGGTATATTTCCTGGTTTCTAAAACACTATTTTATATACTACTCACCTGACTTTAAAGAGATCTTCTCTGTGGCAGTCTGCCATTTCTGAGTTTCCTGCCTCCCTAGGACCTGCCTTTCCCTAGGATTTAGCTCCCGGTCTATCTGTGCGATCTCCCCTCACCCCTTCATTCTGTCTTTAGGGTCCCTGTCCACCCCTTCACCTTGTCTTCACTGTCACCCACATGAGATTTATTGGAAACCTCAATTTGATAAGATTTTTCTCTCTGTCTACTGCCTACACTCATTCAAAAGCTAAACTCTGTAAAACTACATTTACTATTAAGTTTGCCTGGAAACCTAGAAAGCCCCAATATGTACAAAGGTAGTGTTAGTTTATTACATTATTTTTTGTGTTTAATTTGGGTTCCATGTTCTTTTGGTAAAAAACAAAAATGCTGCATAGCACTCTCTTCTGAGTCCTTCAACTGCCTTCTTCGTGACTTCAGCTATGTCTTCTTACAAAAGATTATCCTAATCAAGCTTGTTGATTATCATGTATTTGGTGCACCTAGTTTTCATGTAATTGTGTCATATGTGTCTATGATAACCTTTCTCGTGTATCATTTGAGATTTCATGTCATCATGTCATATGTATCTATGATAAGTGTTATTTGATATTTCATGTAATTGTTTCATGTATGTCTATGATAATTGTCTTCATATGTTATTTATGTCAAGAAAAAATTTTAAACTCTGGCCACCTCAGTTTTTTTCCTTTCTCATTATTTTTGTCATACACAAGAACTATTGGTTTTATTTTATTTTGGCAGGCCAATTGCAATGCATATGTACAAATTTATAAGCGTAAATATTTTAAAAATATATTAAATGGACTAATAAATACAAACTGTCTTATAAACTTGGGTACCCTGAATATCTAAAAATTTATTAAACAATGTTTCTAGGTATATTGTTTCACAAAACTTTTAAATGCTAATTGTCTACACAAAACAATAGTCATTAATAATAAATTTTATTGGGATTTTCTTTCAAAACAGGTTCTAAAAAGTATATGTTAATTAAAATTTGTATTTCAATTATATGATAGTCAATGATAGCAAAATCATTTTTCTTTTAAGTGTTCTTGATATAAAACTGCTAAATATGAAGTTTTTGTTAAAGATAGACTACATGTAAAATGATAGATGTATAAGTTTGCTGGAGATCTTTGTGTTGTTTCTTTTTCACAATGAGAATGACAAGAAATATAATCTTAACAAAGAGTAATTACAAAATCTTGGTTGCTAAAATCTATCATATATGGTTGCATGTGTATGCACTGTCTAAATGAGCTTTTTGACTTATAAGTAAGTTCTCATGAAAGCTAAAATTGTTAAATTAGCACAAAATATTTTGTCTGGTCAAAATATTATCTCTTTGTGTCTTCCTTCAATTATGGTTTTGCAACATATTTTCTAATGCTTAAAAACATAAATTAATTGAAAAAATGACTACTCTTGCTCCACAGTGAAATTTCTCCTATGGATAATTGCTCCATTGAGATACTAAACTCTCTGTTCAGGGATTAAGAAAGATCACTTATCTCTGTGCATATATGTATATTTATCCATATATTCATACATTTAAGAGGTAAATATGAATTGCTTACTAAATTTCAACAAATGGTAAATTTGTTTGTGAGTGTTCTATCTCATGGCAGTAATAAAGGAAATAAAAATGTTACAAAGTTGGTAGAAGGATGTAGAAACTGAAGTATTTTAATAAAGAAAGATTTGTGTGTGAATATTGAAATGACTGGGTATTTCCAGAAGAGAAGGGATAATGAGAATGTTTGGGTAAGTTAATTGAAGATCCGAGCAGGTTTATAGAGATACAGATTTGTTATTATTGCTATTATAACCAAAAATACTTCAATTTGCTCCTTTGGCTTGTACCACACACCCGATTATAGCCAAAAGTTTGATAGATGCAGACAAGTATTGGTGTTGCCTGTAACTACTAGCAAATGCTCTTTGTGTTTCTCTGTTTTATGCAAACGTTGCTTTTGGGATTTTTTCCCCCTGTTTAATAATAAAAGGTACAAAAGTTATGAAATGTGTATTAGGTTGCCATGAGTATGCAGTGTGCTTTATTTAGCCCATAACAAGATAATTTGGCTTAAGAGGAGCTAGGTTTTGCCTCCCTGAACTAAATTGATACAGTCCAGTAATCAAAAACAAAACAATCTTGGTGAACTTGGTTTGGACCCTGATCAGTTTATTTCTTGACTATAAGTATGTGATGTGATCCTCCTACTTCCTCCAAAAAAACTATAAATCAGGGTGTGGGGGGCTGGGGAAGAAAGGAGGCAGCTTCTGTTTGTAGTAGTACAGCCTCCATTTGAGACAAACCTAAGAAAATCGTTTTAAAATCCCTTTCTTTGGCTATGCTTACTTAACCTATGATGTTAAATTATGTCCAAAGTTCAAGCTTTTATCTACATGTAACATAGTAGTTAAAAGTACCAGACTGGTGTAACTAAACTTCTTGAATGTTTAATAATCACCATACTTGAAGGATTACTCTAATCTGATCAGAGATACTTAAAGGAACAATTGTTTATTTTCCTTGCCCTCCAAGGTTAACTACTTCACAGCGGATTATTGGGTATCTCAAAATGTCCTGTAACTATGATGAGTCACCTGTCTTCTGGTTCAGGGAGGCCATGGAGTCCCCACTAGATGGACTATCCTGTGTCCAGCCTACAGAGACGAAAGTCAAAACACAGGAAAAAGTTTTTTCCAAGTGAAAACATGGCTTAGCAAGGCTTCCTCACATAGATGGAACTGGTAAAAGAAAGTCAAAGGATCCAGGATCTCCCCAGAAATCCCAAGTGACCTCTGAGGACCATATTCATAGCTGACCTTGACAGTAAAAGGAAATTTTTAATTAATTTGGGTCAACTACATGTTTTTAAAAACTGCATGCCACCTTCATTGTTCTTAATAAAGAACCATCTGTTCTTAAGATTGGTCAGTCTCGATCTAACACTTTCTAACAGTTCTGACTGGATTTGAAATGATGGTCCTCCTTCCTCTGCCTCCCCAGGGTTGGGGATTCATGTCTAGTGTACCATGCTTGAAGGAAAGTAAAAATTTTAGTTATTCTATAAATAGTGTTATTTAAGGAGTTCTAAGTAGTAAATAGATAACTAAGAAGAATTTTTCCAGCAAAATTTGAGAGAAAAATTGAGCAAAGAACAACTTGAGTCAGTAAAATAGCTTGTGAGAAAATGTAATTATCTGATATTGTTATCCTCAACACTTATACTTTATACCATCTTTATTCCTCTGATATTCCATTTTTATCATGTAATCATATCTAATGTTGCTCTTTGCTTTCTGGATAATGTGCTCTCATAATTTTGAGCATATTCTTGATTTGAATATTATTTTGGATTTCATCAAAGCACTTTGATTAAGGGCCATGTCACCTACCAATGACCTACAGCTCAGTGTACCCTGTGGCGATTCTGTGACCCACACATGGTGCCTGGAAGGAGATCCTGGCTTAAACCTGGGTGCAGAAGGTCAACTCTGGGTGCCGCCTCTGCATGAAGTCAGCAGGACTTGCTTTGGAATTAAATTTAAGCATTTAGGAGCTCTGACTCTTTTCACTTGATTTGAGGAATTGAAAAAAGTGAAGCAAATAGATTTTAAATAATACATTTAAATATATATTTATTGTATATTAAAGAGAAAGATTTCCAAGAACTTCAATAGTAGAATTTGGAAATATCTTAATAATCCCAGGGCAACAAACTTCTGTAAATGAATTAATAAAAAATTTAAAGCTTATTTAAGAGTTATATATACACAAATGAAAATACTAGCAACTGTGTAAATTGTACTATAAGGTGTACCAAATTAGTACTTATTGAATATTAATTAATTCATTTATTTAACATGTTCTTATCCATTATGTGATTTGGTTTGAAAACTGTGCACGTGGTATGGAGTGTGTGTGGAGTGTGTGTGTGTGTGTGTGTGTGTGTGTGTGTGTGTGTGGTGTCTGTGTATGTGTGTGTGGTGTGTCTAGTTTGTGTGATGGTTTTGGGTATGTGTGTGGTATATTTGTGTTGTGATACATGTGTTGGTGTATGTGTGTGTGGTATGTGTGGTGTGTGTGTGCACTCTGTGCAATGCCAGGGTGAAATGAAAGCAGCAAGTGCTGAAGGAAAGTTGAGGCACTGCAAATTTTAATTAAAGTCTAGCTAAGGACCATCAGAAAGGGTGACATTTGAGTAAAACTCTGAATATGAAGAAAAAGTAAGCCAAGGAAATACCTGATACACCAATTATGCAGTAAAATATCATGATGCAGTAAACATGTGATTAAACTGTATGCTTCACAGAAAGAGGACTCTGAAAGCATGGCATTTCAGTGGAACACTAGGTAGTAAGAGACCGAGAAAAGTAAACCACAAGGAAAAGAAATTTTTTCCAGGACCGTGGAAGAAAATTAGAAGATTCTACCGTAAGCTTTATGGGGAAAGGTGATGCTTCAACCCCAGAGACTCGCTCAGTGGTTAGGTTATTGGTGAAAATATACTCAGAAAACTTGTAGGCAGGAATCTAAGCCACACCTCCAAAATTTATAGAAGAGCCAATAAAGAGCAGAGAATCAGAACTAATTGGTGAAAAGGCAGGAAAAGTTAAGTGGAAAAAATTCAAGGAGAATGAGACACGTGGTAAAAAATATTGTGGCTTTTCTCACAGACTTACTTAGTACCCATTCAGTGCCAAGAACATTTCAATCACTGCTTCTATGCTGGGATTTTGTCTGCTTCAGTTTGTATGAGTCTTGTATATGTTAACAGTAGTCCCCACCTTAGCTGAAGAAGTATTAACAACTGATTACTGCTGTGTGTGGGAGAGTTGATATTCTTTAAGGGAGAGATAGGCTGATTTGGCTCCAGTGGCTGAACTTTCACTGAAGGAATTCTGGGTACACATACTTGACTCAATAAGCCTTTACATATATGACAGAATGCATAAAATCTAGTGGGGGTGTGCTATGGGGAGTGTAGATGAGGGATAAGGTAAAAGATGATCAAGATGTTTCGTATGATGTGCACAATAAAACAATAAAATATACATAAAATGCTTATTTATAGCATTTATTACAAAAGGAACTTGAAATGCATTCAGATTTGTGATATTATGGAAATTCTGTGATTACCATCCTTATGCAAGTCTTTTATTGACTCTAACTATTCTACTTATCTCTGAATATCAACTTGACACAACTTAGAAATCACTAGAGAGGAGAGCCTCAATGAAAGAACTCTGTAGATCAAATGAACCTACGGGCAAGTCTGTGGGTATTGTATTGATTGTCATTTGATTTTGAGGGCTCAGCTTACTGTGGGTGGTATGATTCCATGGGCTGGTGATCCTGGGTTGCACATGAGCCTGAGTGAGCAAGCAAGCAGCATTCCTCCATGAGTTCTACTTCATGTTCCTGCTTAACTTCCTTCCCTAATTTTTCTCAGTGATAAGACTATAACCTGTAAGTTGAAATGAACTCATTCTTCCCCTAGGTTGCTTTAGGTCAGAGTGTTTTATCACAAAAATAGGATGAATATAGGATAGAAATTTGTATTAGAGGATTGGGTGTTGCTGTGACAGATGTGACCATGTGGCTTTTATGCCTTGTTCTGGTTCTGTGGGAAGAACATGGAAGTATTTGGAACTTTATTCTGGAAAAGCCATTGAGTGCTATACTGAGAGCTTGATGGGATATTCTTGTGGGAGTTGGGAAAATAAGAATTCTAAGAGAAACATGAATAATGGTGGTCCGTCTGGCTTGGGAGCTTTCAGAGGAAAGCTTGGGAGCTATTGGTGGCAGAGCTGGATAAGAGTGATTCCCCAAGCCTTTCAGATCAAGGATATTATTCAGTGAGTCCAAGAAGCTGAACATTGAGCTAAGGGATTTGGATTTATGCTGCTAGAGTTTGGTTTGGTTTCTGTGTGATTGTTTTTATGGCCAGCTCCTCTATTTTGGAAAAAGAAAGTATGTAATGTTTTTGTGATTTTTTTATGGGAGTCATAATTAAGAGAAATTGAAATGTTAAAATATGGAAAATTTCAAAGACTGTGGGATTTTAAAAGTTGAACTGTGTGGGTATGGTGTTGGATACCTTTGATCCCAGCACTCTGGTGGCAGAAGCAGGGAAATCTCCTTGAGTATGAGATCAGCCTAAGCTGTCTACAAGTTCTAGGCCGGTGATGGCTATGTCGTGAAACCCTGTCTTAGAAAAACAAGCAAGCAAAAAGAGTTGGACTGTAATTTTTATTTTAATATTATGATTTTAACATGAGAACTTAGGGAGAAAAGAAATGAAGGGTTACGGCTCAAGGTGATGTGTCTGTGTATCAAACTGACAAGAGGCAGACTGTTCTAGTTATCTCTAAATGTCAATTTGACATAATCTAGAAATAACCTGAGAGGAGAACCTCAACTGAGTGATTTCTTACATCAAATTGGTCGTGGGGTATCTGGTTGGTATTGTCTTGACTGCTAGTTGGTGTAGAGACCCTAGCTTGCTATGGGTGGTACCATTTCATGAGAAGAGGGTCCTGGGCTCCTTAAGGAAGCTGGCTGAGCAGGAGCCTGACAGAGTGAGAAGCATTCCTCTGTGTTTTCTGTTTCAAGTTATTGCTCGAGTTCCTCACTGATGAGTTGTAACATATATAAGCTAATATAAACTGGTTGCTCCCCTAAGTTGCTTCAGGTGAAAATGTTTTATCACAACAGCAGAACAAAACTAGAGTAATAATCAATCATTTCTGTGGAATATAAATCAAGAATGGTAATTACTAGGTCAGAGGACTGACAACAGAGTTTCATAAGCCATTTCTAGTTTCCTAAGATGACTACACGAATCTGAGCTGCCATCCACAAGTATAAAAGTTCAACCTGCTGGTGGCGCATGCCTTTAATCCCAGCACTTGGGAGGCAGAGGCAGGTGGATCTCTGTGAGTTCAAGGCCAGCCTGGTCTACATAGCGAGTTCTAGGACAGCTGGGGCTACAGAGAGACCCTGTCTCAAAATAACCGAAAAACAAAACAAAACAAAACAAAACAGTTCAACCTGCTTCACTTCTGTCAAAGTCTTCCTTGACTTGCTTTTAGCCATCCTTGTTAGAACTTGTTTTCTTTGTATTAAAAAAGTCATTCTAACTGGGTAAAATAGCACTTCTGTCTAATTTGATTTCATTTACCTAAATATTAATGGTGACCATTTTTTAGGTTATTATTGAACATCTGTTTTCTTTTTAAAATGTATACTTAGATTGCTAGCCCACTTTTTAATTTGGAAATTTGTACTTTGCAGTTTAGTTTTTTGAATTCCTTATATTATCAGAAGTATTGATTATGAATATTTTCTTCCACTGTGTAGATTTCTTGGATTTATTCATTGTTTTCTTTGGTAATAGGACACATTTTTGATTGACTTAGACCCATTTGACAACTTTTAGTTCTGTTGCTTGAGCACTTGTCATCATAGGCAAAAACATTCTGCACACATCAATGACTTGGAGCATTTTGCTTAAGTATTTTTCCACTAGTTTCATAGAGTAAGTATAATCTTTAAATACTTAGTATCTTTTCATTGAAACTTGTAGGTGATAATAAATAGAGATCTAGTTGATGAAGATTAATGATTATCCAGGTTTTTTCATTTCCAGATAGGCCAGAGGCTATCCTTCGCCTTTTGGTATACTCTTGATTCCTTTGACAAAAATCATTTGTACAATGTGAGGTTCATTCTGTATGTTAGTCATCACCATTTGCCTGCGTCATTTTTATAAAAGCACCATGTCTTTTGATTACTGTGCTTTTGTAATGCATTTTGAGCTCCATGCTTCCACCTTTGCTTTATTTTTGTCTTTTGCTTTTTCTTTCTTTCTACCTTTCATGATCACAGGGAAGCCGAATCTTTCAGGCCACTGGAAGCTTACACCTGTGAACTTGTGGCAATGGTGGCATCGAGCACAGGACCCATGCCAACTCAATTAAACAAGGGCCCAGATGGAAGGAGAGAAAAGGATGGCAGGCCAGCCCTAGACTGAGAACTATTAGAGATTGATTGACGCTGGATGATGAGGGAGAGCGTACCCTATATACCATCTCTAGATGGGCTGACAAGACTTTGGTGGATGAATTAACACTGAAGGACATGTTAACCAACATAAGCCCTTCCTCACTTAACTTGGTTTTATCATAGCAGAGGAAAAGGAACTAATGCAACAACAGATAGAAAACAAACAACAGCCCCTCTCCCCACCAAAAAACGAATCAAGCTGGGTATGGTGATAAGCTCCTTTAGTCCCAGCACCTGGGAGGCAGAGACTGGTAGAGCTCTCTAAGTTCCAAGTCAGTCTGGTCTACATAGTGACTTAGTGAGTTCCAGGACAGCTAGGACTACAGTAAGACCCTGTCAATAAGAAAAAAAAGGAAAGGAAAGAAGGAAGGAAGGAAGGAAGGAAGGAAGGAAGGAGAAAGAAGGAAAGAAAGCATTATAAAAGATAAACTTCAGTTGAAGTCCTTCAAGTCGGTTCCTGCTCCATTGCTCCAAGTCCTGTATCCAAAGCATGTCATGTCTTCAGCAATAGGGTCTTATCTAGTAGTTTCTGGATGATAACCAAGGGCTCTGGCAATAGCCTGTGTTGTTTTTGGACTCTCCTGGACCACCCTCACCAACCATTTAAAGGGAGGTCTCTTCTGTCTGGCACTGTGTTCTTTGCCAAGCAGTTCCCAGGTATACATATGAACAAATGTTTAGACACTGTATGGGCGTTTCTCATGGGGGTTCTGGGACATCACATTTCCCTCTGGGTTTTCTAAGCCTTCTAGATTCATGCATCTCTACTCTTGTTCCTCCCAACTGGCCTCCCTCCTCCTCCCTCCCCAGTTCCAGTGCCCCCATTATCCCCACCCTCCCACCAATAACACCCACCTCCAAAAATTCCACCTCTCCTGACTACCATTGTATCAAGTATACATTTTTAGTTCTGTAGAGTGAATAAGCCAAATACTGAATCCTTTTGGTATTATCTTGAGTGTATTAGTTACTTTTCTATTGTGATAAAACACCATAACCAAGATAGCTCATAGAAGATTTTATTTGGATATATGGCTCATAGTCCATAATGGCATGGAAGGCACAGAAGCAAGAGACAGGACTTGACAGCAGGAACATAAAGTTAGGAGCTCAACTTTTCAATGGCAAACACAAAGCAGAGAGTGGGACAGGCTATGAACTCAAAAAACACCCCTGCCAGTGACATGCTTCCATCAACAAAGCCACACCTAAACCTTCCCAAACAGTGCCACCAACTGGGAACCAAGTACTCAAATACTTGAGCCTATGGAGAACAGTTTTCATTCAACTACCACACGGAGTATCAGAAATGATAGGTTAAGCAACAGAAATGTATTCTTTCCCAGTTTGGGTGTTAGAAATTTAAAGCTAGAGATCAAGATGTCAGAAAGTGAGTTATTTCTGAATGCAGTGAAGAATAGCCTAGGCTGTTCTTTTCCTTTAGCTTCTCTTGAGCATTGGTAGACATTGATACCTTCTATTGTGAAGAGGACAACATTCCATCTCTGCTTTTATTGCTACATAATATTTTCCCTGTATGCACACCTGAATCCACATTTTCTTGTTGAAAATAGGATAGCAGTCATATTGTTTTATAGTCTATCTGCTCCACTATGTTCTTATCTTAGATAATTTCATCTGCAATGACTTTATTTAAAATTAAGTCACATTCTGGGATATTGAAGGTAGCACTTCAAAATATTACTGTCAGGGTTATTGATTCAGTGCATTGCACCACTCATGAATACCTATTCTTATTTTTAAAAAGTTTCACAGGCTAAATGTCAAATTTTTCAATTTATTATTAGCATTACTACCAAGAACTTATTTTGTGATAATGTTCTAGGAAATATACCAATCATAAAACAAACACATAATGTTGTATCATTTCCAAAATAGTCCTCACCAATTTTAATTCTATTCTCCTCCTCTCCTATGATCCTGGTGCTGAGTGCGAAAACTGCCTTTCAGAGCCATTTTGTGTCCCTGTTAGGTTCTGCTAAGGAAGCACTAAAGGGACTGGCAAGGTATATTATGTGTTTGGTCCATTTAAATAAAATGAACTAAAGTAAATTAAAAGATACATATTGGAGCATATAAAAAGAAGTTGAATCATGTAGGTAAAGAAGGATCAGAAGGCAACTTAAGCTGCCAGTCAAATCCTAGATAAAGGTGAGCACCTCAAAGGGATTTGTAGATACAGCAAATCAGTGGGATCACACATGGTACTGGTATTAATTTATCTATGTTCAATTAAATAATATTCAGTGGCAAAAATGGGCATCTTACACATGGAGTACTGCCATAAGCCACTGGATAACTTCTCCCTGCTTTTTAGGCAATCAAGTCTTACAATAACACAACTACTTGTCTATTAATGTCAGATCAATGCCATGCTGTGGTTTTACTTTATTGGAAAAATGAGGAAATTTAAGTATCTGGTTTCTGTATCGTCAATGGAGTGAAGAATTTCTTAAATTCAGAGGGGAATACAGATTCTAACAAAGCTCAGACAGGCCAATGAAAGAACCTAAGCATTGCAAACTACTTTTACATTTGTATAAAAATGTTTTAATGAAACCCAGTACTGTATTGTGTATGTTAACTAAAAATAATTTAAAAAATCATCAAAGTTTAAGCCAGGTATAAGTGGATGTCAATCAGGGGCAAAACTTTATTCCCAGTTTATGGGCTATCTTTCTGTTGTTTAAGCATGCAGAAAATTTGAATTTAGAGTTAAGGCCACAGAATTTGTCTTATGCGTGTTTAGAAGATCCTCATCCAATAAGGAAAAGAGTGCTGATGTCTGTTTTCACGTATCTTCACAATCTGTGAATGTCACAGACATATCACTGCCAGATAGTGTGTGCATTTTATTTTTCTTGATATGAGTCGAGAATTCTACTTGAGTGTTTTTTTTTCCCACTAAGTAATCCTTCCTGTTTACTTATGATTCCTGATAGAGTCAATGTTCATCTTCTAACTTCTTTATATTAACTTGTATTCCTGGTTTCTTTGGACTCTGAACTTCTTTTTCACAGACAATGCAGACAAAAACTTACAATTAAATAAAAATAAGAATTACCTTAAATATATTTCAAGTCTCATAAAGTATACTGTTATAATGAACTCAGTGTAAGAAATATGCTAAATTAAATCAGATTAATAAACATATGTCAAAGAGTTGAGATTATATATTACATTTTGTCAAATATTATTTAAAAGGCCAATTAACAAATGCTTTGCTCTTGTGGTTTGAATGACTGAATGGCCAAGCCAATGACAGAGTAAATAAATGTACTAGAAAAAACACAAAAAATCTGCTCTCCCAACCCAGAATAATGAAAGATTTAGAAGGTTCTGGAAAAAAAATCTTCCTAAAGTGAGATACCCAAAATTCCATTAAAACACTGGTAGTGATTTTTCAACACATAAAGGAAAAACTTGGAAATAGAAATCCAAAAATCAGGAATGGATTTATCTCTTCAATGAGACCTCCACCGAAAGAGAGGGTAAGCGATAACCCCAAGGAAATACAGAAGCAAAAATACTATACTCAACAACTGTGATTATTATTTCTATTTTATTATACCCTAAAAGCTGAGATATGTCTATGGAGCTGTCAAGTTTAACAAAGGCACCTGCAAGATTGGCATTAGGACCTCACTTTGCTCTTTGAATTACAGCCTTGTACTGTCTCTTAGAGGAAGTACTGACTGAAACATTAAGGATGGTCCTCACCATGTTCTAAAGGAGGGCAGAGACTGTCAGGGATAGGGGAACACTCATACTGGATTGTTGAACATAACCTACTCATGTACTTTCATTATCTTTAGAAAAAACAAGTCCTGCAAGTAAGCCAAAATTTACTTACTTAATAACACCAGGTCTCTACTTTAGAAATCAATGTAATGAATGAACTCATATTCAGTAGAGGTATTAAAGGAAGAAAAGATACTGTAGAGTATGCTTTTGATAGTCATTATTTATTGATGCCCATATTGCAGAAAATTTAGGTAAAGCTATTATTTACAAGTGTTTGTGTCAAAAATCTCAGTCCCTAAAGCCTTTAAAGCAATCATTACCATTCAAATAAAGGCTGTGACTCTCAAATTAAAACTGGACAAAATTATTATGTTTAAAATAGCCTTCCTTCATATTTACCACTCCATCTGTAAAACCAAACTGCCTCATTACTCATTATAAATAATAGTTATAAATGTCTTGATGTAGTCCAGCTCGGTTCCTGCATTCTAAATTCTATGCTCAAGAGTTACTAAGGTCTACAAATCTGCCAATCATAATACTTACACCAGCAAAACTCCTGACAAAATAAGATGATGTGCTTTATTAAATAATAAATAAAAAAATTGTGAGCCAAAACAACATTGTGCTCCTGGAAGAACATATGGAACAGCACGCTATTTCTCTACAACTCCTGATTAAAAAATAAGTTTGCATTTCCCTACTGTTTTTTGGATGGTCACATTGCAGTGAAATATTGGTTGAATGAAAATATTTGCATGAAAGTTAGCCTAAAATGAGTTCTCTTGAGTTTTTGTAATAAAATAGATCTATAGTCTTCAATAGACTATAACTTTTGGTACAACACTTCTCTTCTTTCTGTGACGTCACTTTCTCTTTCCCAGTCACTCAAAATCTGTCCTAATTTTGCATTCTAATTCAAAAGTTACTGCTTCTCAGGAGAACTTTGAGGCAGAATAATCAGTAGGATTTTAATTTACGGTCTTTTGTTTTTCCCTTTTCTGTTTTATATAAGGTGGTACCCACAATTTTTATGTAAAATGAAAATTTTATATAATTTTTTTGTTATTTTTAGTTATTTTTGCTTTCTAAAACATGGATTAGGTAAAGAAAATAATAATAATTCTTAGATATTTATGAATGGAATTGGGTGGAAGGCTACAAGTGAAGAGTGATAAAGGACTTTGTCCTAGTTAGGTTTCTATCACTGTGATAAGACACTCCGACCAAAACAAATGTATGAAGGAATGGGCTTGTTTGGTTTACATACCTGAATCACAGCTCATCACTGAGGGAATGCTAGGGCGGGAACTGAAGGCAGGGACCTGGAGGCAGGGCTCCAGCAGAGACATGGAAAATGTTGCTTACTGGCTTGCTTCTCCAGCTTGTGCTAAGCTTACTTCTTTATACAACCCAAGATCACCTGTACAGGGGTGGTGAGCTCTTCTGAACCACTCAACAATCAAAAAAAAAAAAAAAAAAAAAAAAAAAATGCCTCGCAGTGCCAACAGACCAGTTTGATAGAGACAATTCCCCACATGAGATTCTTTCTTCCATGGTGTTAACAACTGCAACTATTCAGCACAGAGTGACTGAAATATTGGAAAGAGGTTGCCTATATGTACAAGCTTATTGGAGACAGTGATGGTTAATATTTACTGTCAACTTGATAGGATCTAGAAAAATTCAGCAGGCAAACTTCTCTACACATTTGTGAAGGAGTTTCTAGATTAGATAAACTAAGGTGAGAAGACCCACTCTAATGTACACAGCACTATCCCTTGAGTTAAATAAAAAGGAGAAAGTGTGTGTGTGTGTGTGTGTGTGTGTGTGTGTGTGTGTGTGTTGAGGGACTGAAGAGATGGAACAGCAGTTAGGAGTACTGACTGCTCTTGTAGAGGACCTGTGTTTGACTCCCAGCAACCACATAGTGGCTAACAGTCATCTGTAACTTCAGTTCCTGGGAATCCAATGCCCTCTTCTCAGCCCTGTAGGCATTGAATGACACTGGTGCACCTACCTACATGTAAGAAATATACTCATACACATAAAATAAAAATAATATTTTTGAAACAGAGAAAATGGGCTGAGTATTAGCATTTTTCTCTCCACTGCCTAATAGTGGATGCAATGTGAATAACTGCCTCCTGATATTACTGCCATACCTTCCCTGCCCTGATAGACTACATGTCAAACTCTGAGCCCAAATAAGCCTTTCCTTCCTTAAGTTGTTTTGGTCAGTTATTTTATTACAGCAACTATCAAAGTAACTAATATAGGGATTATAATATTCCTAATGGAAAAAGTTGAGAAGGTGATGATAGAGAGCACTTAACTTTTGTGGCAGAATTGTAGAGACATCAGAGTTCAGCAAATTGTAGTAAGTACATACCATGAAGATATCAGAATAAATTATAAAAAAAACTAGTGACTGGAAGCCAATGACCATAGTTCCAGTGTAAAGTAGAGATACATTTTCTAAATTTCCTTAGTATTCTGAGTTCCTGAATAGAATATAAACAGGGCCCCATAAAGACTACTTAATGGATTATAGCATTAAAGGAAAATGTTAAATCTGATGTATTTCTTATGTGTTTCAATTCAGGAGCCAATTAATGTACAACACAAATTCAACTTCTGACACCAATTATAAACGAATTTTGAATTCTTTCCTGAATTATTGTTGGTAGAAATCCAGTGTTGATAAAGTATATTGAGACACTTCCAGGGAATTTGCAAAATTATATTAAAAATTTGGGAACTGTAGTTAAACAGTTGTCAGGGTAATAACCATATTATAAGTCATGTTTTGAAACTGGAAAAGTATGATATGTCAGTGTTTCATACTACTTTTAAAGCTTTACTCAAAAACAGTCAAGTCTTCAGATGTTCTCTTGAGTTGCTGGTTGATTATCATTGGGTAGCACCTCAAATAGAAGCATATAAGATACTCAGTATACCTTCTGAGTGATTTTAACTGTTATGTATTTGATAATGATCAAAATAAGAAATTATTATTCCATTAGTACAAGGTAGTCAGAAATTTCTTGCAATCAAATCAAAATATTTCATTATTAAAATACAAACTTAGTATTTGCAGCTAATAATATTTTCCTGGGCCTTTCATTAAAAGTACTTTGAAATATCTTCACTTACTATAACAGTTTCTAGTTCAATCCATTTACCTGCAAATTTCATGATTTCATCTTTCTTTACTGCTGAGTAAAACTCCATCCTATATATGAACCACATTTTCATTATCCACTCATCAATTGAGGGACACCTAGGTTGCTTCCATCTCTTAGCTATTGTGAAAAGAGCAGCAACAAACATGGATGTACAAGCATCTCTGCAATAAGATGCCAAGGAATGGTATAACTGGGTCAAATGGTAGGTTCATTTGTAATTTTTTAAGAGTTATATGAAATAGGTAGTTTGAAACAGAAACTCACTGTCTCACAATTCTGAAGGATAGTGGTATGTCATTAATCTGCCATCCACGCCTTTCTCTTTCTAAAGTGTCTAGCTATAGGCTACCCCTTTTCTTATTGTTTTGTGATATAAAAGAAAACATTCACTGAGTAAAATAGGCAAGAAAGACTTGACTCAAGACAAGCGATATCGGATTCCAGACTGTTATTATACAAAGGAAATACTGAACTTCATTGCGAGGAAAGGCCAGAGAGCTCTAAGCCCCGAGGCAAGTCAGAGGAAAAGTACTGAAAGACATTAGATAGGAGATTGGTCACTATGATTCATCCATCTGTGTTTGCTAACTGGTGCTAATCAAAGTTTGGTTTGTCAGCCAAGGGAAACTGGTTAGAGAGAGGTAGCATCTCTGCGATTGCATTTGAAAGGGATAATGTTCAAGTCTGGAAAATCTGCTGTGGTAGTAAAACTGGGAAAAGCTGTAAGATTTGCTTATTAAAGTGATGGAGAAAAACTTCTGATTTCAAATTTTTTTTAAGTAAATAAGAAAGATTAGGTACCCACATAAATAAATAAATTGAACTGGCAAACTGAAAGGAACATTATGAATGCTTGGTCTCTGGTTGCTGGAAATCTTTTCATTCATTCATTCATTCATTCATTCATTATTTCATTGGGAGCCTTTCAGACAAATCACAAATCTTTGCTCTCACCTAGACTTCAACTATGTTTATCTGTGTGTCTGCTTTTAAGCTAGGACACATGTATCTTTATCCTTTATTAACCCATATACCTAATTATACTAATTACTAGCAATTCTGCTTCCAAATAAGGTTTCATTGTGATATATTAAAGGATCTATGATTTTTTTTCAGGGATCCTACACAATCAAGTGCACATCTAGCTTTCTGAATAGACTTCAGGATTTATTGAATGAAGAGAACAAACTGTGCCTCATAGAGCATTACCATTGCTCTTCTCACAAGAAGGTGAAAAGCAAACGATTTCCCAAGTGATATTGGCCCTCATACTGAACCATAAACATACATACATCAAATAGCTGATGTTAAGGATTATATACACAAGGAGAAATATTATGTCTGTAATTTATTGTGAATAGTGAAATTACTTGTTTTCATTCCTTACATCATATGCACATATGTCTGAGTATAAAATTCATCCTGTATTAGAAAAAAACATAATTTTGTATAAAACAAACAATAAAAGAAAAATATTTCATTACATAGAATAAAAGAGTTTAAGTGTTCTTTTTTGGCTTATTATTTTTAAGTGTATGAGTGTATTTCCTATATATGGGCAGGTGCACTCGTGTTGTGCAGTTCCTGCAGAGGTCAGAAGAGGGCGCTGGATCCCCTGGAACTGAAGTTAGGTTGTTAGTTGCCATGTGGGTGCTGGGAATAGAACCTGGGTCCTCTGCAAGAGCAATTGGTGCTCTTAACCACTGAGCCATCTCTCCAGCCCCAAATTTATGTGTTCTCTTTATTCACATTTTGTTTCATATATTATTCTGTTCTTATTTTATTTTTGTTATTGTGAATATTTTTCAGCTGTTTAGAAAAAAATGAAATTCCCAGGTAGATGGAAGGAACTGGAAACAATCATCCTAAGTGAAGATTCCCAAATCCAGAAAGACAAATATTCCATTAATTTTTTCTCATAAGTGACTGCTAGCCTTGAATTTTAAATATGAGTTTTTGTATTAGAAGATTTATGCAGCTCAGGAAACTAACAAAGGGCCATGTAGGGGAAAGGTCTCATGGGAAGAAAAGTAGAGTGCAGTGATAAAAAGGGTAAAGGGAAATAATAGAGTAGGAAGTGTTAATTGGAGTGGGAAATGGGAGGGCTGGCAGAGGAAGGAGTGTGGGGAAGGCTGAGTAACACTAATGGTTGTGGGAAAGTCATATGGAAACTTACCAGTGTACATATAAATTAAATATATATACGTATATATGTAATGGAAAATGAAATTAAAAGGATTTGCCTATTAACAGGGGGACATTGTACCTACTAGACAATGCAGACTAGTAAAGGTCCAATATAGTAATGAACTCCCTCTTTTGGAGTTGTTGACCAGGGGTCCCATGGAGCATCAGACAACACTGATCAATGGCCCTGCTTGTTTTACCCATCAGATCTTGATGGTAATACATATTGCTGAAGTCACTACATTTGTGTATTGTAGAACAAACAAGAGGAAATCAAACTGTTACTGACTTCAAAGCTTCATCTCTACAGGCTAGCTTTCATAGTGCTTGAAGGTGCTATGCATGGTACCAGAAGACAGAGATTATTGACCTTACCCAGATGTGAACTATAACAACTGACCTGGTAAGATATGCCCACTGGTGGAATAGTGGCACAAATGTTATGGGATCAACCAATATCTTTTGCATTGAATTTGAGGTCCATTTCGCAAGATGGATCCTATATCTGACACTGATATCTAAGAACCTGTGGTTATTTGGTTACAAGCAACTGGGAGAGTCTAATGTTATTATTATGCTAAATAGACATAGTACTAAACCAACATCTAATGACTTATTGTTTTACTCGTAGATTAAATACCCCTCTCAAATCTCCCCTGAGAAGTTTCCTCATGAAGGAGATTGTGATTAATGCAGAAACTGACTTTTAATGTTCATTGAGTACCTATGCTGTGCTAGAAAGTTATAATTTTTATATTTATTGAATATAGAATTGTTTCTATTTATAGCTCTATAAAGTGAATAAAATATTGATTATTATACTTATTATTTTGATCTTGTTTTGTAGGTTGGATGTCCTGGTGCTCACTGTACAGCCCATGTTGGTCATGAACCCATGAGATCTTCCTACCTCAGTCTATTGAGTGCTAGGATTATAGTCTTGTGCCATCCCGTCCAACACAGAAAATATTTTGTCCATTTTTGTGAAACAGTCAGAAACTTCAGTCCTAAATGGCTTAAGCAACAGAAAATGGGAATGTGAAAAATAATGTGTTGAAACAGAACAGCATCTCTCACCGCAAAGGAAATAAGACATTGTTTATTTTGAACAATATGCGATTGACCATGTCCCAGATGTACTAAATCAAGACAGTTATCAAATACATTAGAGAATTCTTCTGCTCTGTGAATTCATAGCAAAGTGGGTAAACAATGTTACAGCTCTTAGGTGCTATGTTTTTTGTCAGTCTTAGGGTTTCAAATTGGTGGAAATCACTGGTCTGTTAAGGTAATGGCTTTACCTGTTAGTAGACAGCATGTTAGAGCAGACACAGAAGGTAGTTGCTGCATGCCTGTTAAGGAGACTAAAACATGGTCCATAGAATTCTGGTTCTTGATCTTCAACCTTCTAAATCTATACAAACCATGAAGCTCTAATCATTCAACATATACAATTTTCAATATAGGTGTGGTTTTTCAAGATGTGGGTGTGCTTCATTGCATAGTTACCCCTGTTGGCCAAGTATTACATTTTATGTATACAGAGGCCAAATGTCATTTTCTGCCCCACAGTGCTAGGAGGGCTTGTTTTTAGGATCAGATAAAGAAGAGGTTGAGTAAGTAAGAAAATAATCTTCTAGTGAGTAGAATAATTTTTATAACCATTTATGAAGGAACTCCTGGATCATCTTAATATTTTAGCCATGGTGATTCAACCAAGCCTGAATTTTCTTTACCTTTGCTTCTCATACAAAATTACATAGCTAAACAATAGTGTTATACCTAAAGTTAAAAAATACAACATGACTGAAAGTAGAATAAGCATTTCAACTAGGACAACAAAAATTCTGTATTATGTAAATCTTTACTCTTTAGTGAGAGAGACCATATGTTTTCTCTTGTAGCTAAAGTCATTTATATTGTATGGAATATTTTAATTATATATGGAGTATTTGAAATAATTTATTACTGTTTAAATTTTAGTCTTTAATCTTTTCAGTTTTATTTCATAGCTATAAAATCATGTGGTGTGGCAAGGTTAAATTTTAGAAAAGACTGGTCTTTGATTTCCAAATTATTTCAACTGATATTTAGGACTAATAATTTTATTTGTTTTATGGTTTTGAAACTACATCAGATTCCCATTTAGACAAGTAAATGCATAGTAGGAACATAGGAGAGATCTGACAACAGTGCGGTATCACTTTGAATTCCTTCCAATGAACTTATCTTTTTCTTGTATCCCAAATATTTAAGTCAAGGACCAAAACAAAAGCCAGGTTTATGAGAAATCAGGTTTACGTAGATTTTGTAGAATTAACCAAATCTTGTTTTTTACTTTACAATCAGAGAAGGAAGTGGAGCTCTAATTGAAGTAATTTCATAACATTGCCTTTTTGCTTTCCAATTGAAAAATGTGACCATTTATTTACAATCTTAGCAATCAATGCTCACTGGAACATCATGATAGGTTATGTTGAAACAAGAAATACAGGCAATTGCAGCAGACTGACCACTGTATGCAGGGATTTTTCTCTGTAGCTTAACATTTCTAATATCAAGAGCAACCTATAAATCTACTTGTTTGGACTCAGTTAATATTTACCCTCTTCTTAGTGGGAAAGAGTTCTATAGTTTGTGGTTCCAGGAACTCAGATCTAAAATAGAGTTCTTTTTGGAAGATTTTAATAGATTGTTGAACAATCTATTATACTAAATAATGAAAGAATACTTTTATGAGGGTAGTGAATATTTTGAAACTTCTTGAACATGAAGACTTGGTTCAAGTATTATAGGAGGTTGGGTAAGGAAATAGCCATAACAAAAACACACTTAACTGAAGGTCAGAATACCATCTTCATGTGTTGCTTTATTAATATGATCAGCATTGTTGTAATCTTTTGGGAAAATGCACCATGGCAAATTCTAAACATCTCAAATAATATTTGAAATATTTAAATAGAATTACGAACAGCATGTGTTCTGGAAGGATGTGGGCAGGATGATGATGTGGATTTTGAGTTCAGTTCCCAGAGGTCTTAACTGCATCAATGAGGATGAGGACCAGCCCACTCTGAAGTCCCCCTTTATGTGGGTGTAGTTGCCACATAGTTGAGGTAAGAAATAATCTAAAACTACCTCTTGAAAGTTTATAGCATAGGTGGTTGTTAGAGTCCCTGATAGGGACCTTTCCATCAAGGCTGAATGGAGTCTTCTACATAACAAGTTCATTTGATTTCAGGTCTGAAAAATTTTGCTCTGATAGCAAATGCTCTGAAGGTTCTGAAATGAACAGAATGCTATGCAGCAGCTCAGAAAACCAGTGACCAAAGCAAAGGGGGAAACTCTGGACCCCAGAAAAAAATACCAACATCTACCCAAAAGGACACCACAGATTTGGGGGCACACAAGGTCCATGGTGGTACCTGATATGAAATTGTGTGATTTTTCTCCAATGAAAGTGGGTCAACCTTTGGGCCCCACATTCAGGCACCAAAGCTCTAACCTTAAAGGAGTATGAGATAGTGTATTCTGAGCCAAATATAATGACCAGGACATGAGAACATGAATTCGGGTTGAGCTGAGTGACATGATCCACTGTATAAATGGTTACCTGAATTTTAAAAGCACAGAACTGAAGAAAATCTTAAATCAAAATACTTATCCAAAGTCAGAAGGTTTCCGAAAAGCAGGGAATACTCTGCCATAGGCTTCAGAAGTTATCTAATGATATGCTTAGCTTTGGGAATGGTGGAAACTAGTATCTGCATGTTAATATATTCCAAAGGCTTTACTTGGTAGGTGATGTTAAGTACAGCAATTGGGCACCAACTGGCTATTAAGAAAATTAAAGATAGCTCAAGATAATTCTATCTTCCTCCAGTATGCAGCATTATACCTCTCCATAATCACAAAATTCTGATTAATCAATCACCCTGGTAGAGTTGTTAACATAGGTGTATTTTTTTTCCTGGGAATTTCAGTTAACAGTGGAATTATTAGTATTGAATAACATTATCAAGGACATTATTTCTTCAGTTCATTAGGCTTCTGCCTCTTTGGCTTCTTTTTAATACAGAATTATCTCAAAGGAAATATCAAATAGAAGTGCCAAGACCTCCTATCTTTCAAGGCTTGTGTGCAGCAAAGAATTTAGAGCCTCTTTGTTAACATGCCATGGTCATTTCCCAGGGTTTACTTTGTTTAAAAGGATTTAGATCTGGGGCTTGAGAGATGCCTCAGCGGTTGCATTGAGGGCACTGACTGCTCTTGCAGAGGACCCGGGTTTGATTCCCAGCATCCACATGGCGCAATGAGCCATCCTTAACTCCAGTTCCAGGGAATCCAAAGCCCTCTTCTGACCTCTGCAGATTTGCACCACACGGGTGCACTCACATACATACAGGCAATATACTCATACATATAAAAAATAAATAAAATATTTTAAAAGGATTTAGATTAATTAACTCTATTGTGAATCAGTTTCTATTTCTCTGGACTTCGGGAAAGTCTCAGTGTGGCTTGAAGAAAGGCTATACATGGTGCAGGGATAGCCTTAGCTTCCTAGAAAGTGCCTTCTAAAGGCCCAGTAAAACCAGAGTTTGACAGTGGTTCTGGGATCAGCCTTCAGAGGCAGTGTGCCCAGCTAGTATGAGAGAACTGGCAGGTGGGGGAATAGGTTAGGAAATGGGATAGGTAATTAGAAAAAAGGATAAGTATGTATCCATTAGGATAGTCTCATTTACCAAGGCTTAGGCATTCATTTTACTGTGTTTTCCAGCCATCAATTACAATCTTCAACTCAGGAAAAGAAGCCTCTGGGAGATCAATTTTTACACTTTAGGCATGTAATATGGTAGTGATCAAAATTAATCTGGGTAGTCTTTAGTGTCTAATGAAATGGATTGGTAAAAAGCATTTAGGTAATATTTTAGCTTATTTTCCCTAAAATGTTTTTACTGTGATAACAGAAATTAGTTATATGATACCCAATTTGGTTTTCTTCAGCTGCTTCAAGAGTAATCATAACAATTTGAGAATTAACTTTTTAAGAATTAATTGACTATTATTCTGTAACATAACTTTCACTGAAAGGAGTATAAATTTAGAGTAACTTAAATTACATTACCATAAGCATTGAATCTGAAAATTGTTTTGGCTTTCTCAGTCCATACCTGACTCACTGTTTCAAAATGTAGCATAGATTTTATATAAACATTGATACACGCAGTCTGTGCAACAGCCCCACTTGGTGAGTAACCCAGACCCCAATTATCTGCAGTATTCCCACATACCCAGATAGTGTACCTCATTTTATACAGTCTCTAGGCAAGCCTACCATGGAGATTTCCCTAGATCCTTGGGGGCCATGATATCCCCACACTCAAAGACCTAGTTCAGGTTGAATCCTAGAGCTGGAAAAGCAGGCATCAGTGACAGTGTCCCACATCTTTGCCTGTGCATCCTCAAACTCCCGGGCCTATCCTATTCATGCAGATGGTTGTCCAGCCCAGCTTGGTGAGTGACTCAGATTGCATTCTTCTGACACAATGACCACACTTCCAGACCTTCCTTAGGTAGCTTGGCTTGTACAACAGCCCAGGCAGACCCAGCAGGAAATCACATTCCCATGCTTTCTTAACCGAATGGGAATGTCTTCTGTTTTTCCAATCAAAACTCAGCAGCAAGTATTTGAAGGACTAACATAACACCTCTTAGTACCTGGACTGAAATCAACCAAGCTTGGGAAATAGCTAAACTAGAACCAAACTTCCACTCGACAGGTGTAGATTAGAGTCTCCTATCAGACACACAACCAATGGAATAATTTCACACACAAAACCACAAAAAATATGAAATGCTGAGCCAATGTGCTTCCTTGCAAGATTTCATAGAACAGTTTCAATCAGATGCATTTAAATTAATCTCCAGTAATGGCTTCACTGATCTAGAGCAGTGCTTGTGACAGTATCTGCTGTTTTAGCAAAGACTTTGATTCTCTATGATATAATTGCAGATTACGTGTGACTATTCAGTACACTACAGGATTGGTGAAATGATTGAAGCTCAGTCTCCCTGGTAAAGACCATTTTCAGTGTTTTTCTTTATACATTTTTTTGCCAAACTAGTCAGCCTTTGCAGCTCTACATGCTGATGTAATTAAAACAGATAATCCCCATGAAGGCTTATAATTGCACTGTCATGTAACTTAGCAGCAGGTGATTGGTGAGACCCAAGGTAAGAATTAATTTTGAATTCTTTTCACAAAGAGTTAGGCAAAGTTAAAATGATACTATAGATCTTACACAACTTCTGCATACACATAGACTTAGGGGACTTTGCTGACTAAAACTCTGAGAGCTGTAAGATATGGAAGAAGGTATCTTGTAGTTTTAAAGTGGATGTCTTAAAGGACCTTATAATGTTGATGTAAAAGGAATACATGTGTCTTTGAAATACTCTACATCTTTGGAATAGCAAATTCACAAGGGGATCTACCAAAATTAGTTATGAATATACATATATTGTTTTACATCTTTTAAAGATCCTACTGAGGATATTGACAATTTCAGACTAAGTTTATAAATTCAAGTTGAGAATTACTTGGTAAATACTCAAGAGCATATTCAAAATATTAACAATAATATAGCAAAATATAGTGTATGGATTTTTCATAGACTGCCAGTGAATTTTGATTCTGAAGTTAGAGCAAAAGAAGTTATACAATTATGCAACTAGAAACCTATGATTTTCTTTTTGTTATACTTTCAATCCTGCTGCTCAGATCTGGAATATTTCCTTAAAAAATGGAAAATGCCCATCATTTTTCTAGCCGGGCAGCTAATGTAATTCTACACGATCTCTGCCTATCTCTCTACCTGGCTGTATACTCTGCCATATTCCAGAAATAACTGAGATTGGTACTTTGATATATCTAGGAAAACAATATGTAAAATTTAGCAATCTATAAATTTGAACAGGCTCATACATACCTATAGTAAAAATAGTTCTGTAATACAGAGGCGATATGAAATGCTGAGCCAATATGCTTCCTTGTGTAAATTCACAGAACAGTTTCAATCAGATGCATTTAAATTAATCTCCAGTAATGACTTCATTGATCTAGGGCAGTGCTAGTGACAGTATCTGATGTTTTAGCAAAGGCTTTGATTATCTATGATATAATTGCAAATTATGAATTTTCTGACAAAAGCAGAGTGCACCACATTATGTAAGTAATAGGTTTAAAGGCAATGAATAATAATAATTCTCTGAATACTGTTTATAAAGAGGTATTATTTAGGCAAAACATGTTAGTTCCATGCTATTACAGAGAAACTTCTACACATTTTCCTTTTGTATATGCATTTTGCATACTCTAGTTCTCTCCAGTATTCTAAGCAGAATATTCATTTACTCTCCTAATTGCTATTACATGTAGGACAAGGGTTTTCAACTCCCCAACAGTTTGTTTAACAATAATTCACTCAAAAAGTCATCCATGTGGCTGCCTCCATAGCAACACAAGGCGCTCCCCAGCGAATAGCAGGTAATTATTTTTCTAAAGTTGAGTTGGACAATAATCTTCGTGTAAACAAGACAGTTCTGTGCAGTCTGTTGATGATTGTTAATTAAATTTTGTCCATTGATGTAATGTACAAATTCATTTAGATGCTGTGAATTGTATGAAATATTAATTACATTCTAGAGGTTTCTGAGCACCACAGAATGATAACAAAAGTGGGCATTGATAAGCTTTCCATTGCAATTCATTCAATTGAGCCATTATGTTTTCATAACCCCTTATTTTTCATTATTTATCTGTCAGTTTATAATATAGTTGTTAATTGAAGTAGAAACAATGTGTGAACTTGGTTTTCCCAATTGCATAGTTTGTGTGCTTGAGTTATTCAGGAAGACAAATGCACACATAGCCACTGCTGCATTTTCACAGTTAACAAAGCTAGCAAGATGGGACAAAAAAGTGAGAAAATGGGATAAGGTTATGACATAGTCTCAGGGAGCTGTCGTTCTCCAGCCTTCCATTAATACTGAAAACTCAGATGGCTTGATTATCAAGGGCAGAATCAGCCCAGGAGACTAGAACCCTTTTGTATCCATACAATGTAAAGACATTGGAATAAAATTAATTCTTTTTATTCAAGGAAAACACAAATCATACACACAAATGCTCTCCCATCTACTTTAAAAATGTAACCTTGAGAGAACCTTACTATTGAAACCACTTCATTATTCTTAAAATACTTAATTTAAAACTTTTATAGTTTATTAAGGTCCTATTCATTGACAATAATTCCCTGAAAGACAAATGAATTGTATATTTTGTTTGACATATGTGGTTAGATTTATTATTATTATTATTTTTTATTTTGTGTGTATGAGAGTATTGCCTGCATGTATACAAGTGCACTGGTGCCATGCAATGTCCATGGAGGTCAAAAGAGGGCATTGAAAACTTTTACAGTTTATTAAGGTCCTATTCATTGACAATAATTCCCTGAAAGACAAATGAATTGTATATTTTGTTTGACATATGTGGTTAGATTTATTATTATTATTATTTTTTATTTTGTGTGTATGAGAGTATTGCCTGCATGTATACAAGTGCACTGGTGCCATGCAATGTCCATGGAGGTCAAAAGAGGGCATTGGAGTCCCTGGAATGGGAGTTATGGATGGTTGTTAGCCACCATGTGAGTACTGGGAATCAAACTTGGGCCCTCTGCAAGGGAGGCCAGTGCTCTTAACTGCTGAACCATCCCTTGAGCCTCCATGGTTTGATTATTTTAAAACTTAATTGCAATCTTCCTTAGGACTTAAAACAGGGCTTTACTACCATATTTTCACTTAGAATCTCTAACATATCTTTTTTGAATAATACGTTAAAATAGTCTTCAATTGAAATAAATAGCAATAATTCCTATATTCTCTATTACGTCGATATGAAAATGCGGTTCCAAGTTGAGAAATTTTCATTCTTCCATAGACTGCCTTTCAGAAATGGATCTCTAGGAAATCTATCTTGCTTCTTTGCAGTGATTAAGTGTCCACTTTCATTTTAAAATAGGAAGAGTATATTTGGACTTAGAATAAGTGTATTATACATTAAAATAATAATCATTTTATAAATATGAATATGATTTTCTAAACTACCTATAGAATACTTTGGATTCTAACAGAAGTTGCTTATTACATAAGTTTATTACATAAATTTACTACATAAAATTGTTTTTTGTTTTATTTCTATATACTTGCACTAAAGAATGTAAAGTTTCATGTTTATACAGCCTTCATTCTTTCTCTCCTATACTGTCTCCTTCTCAGATTTTCCACTTTATATGCCCACCTGCACAAGAATAGCAATATCTGAACATAACAGTATCTGAACATTTTGTGGTTGATCTGTTCACTACCTATCTTATAAAGTGCACTGCATCAGGAACACCTGTTCCTGTCTCTTAAGTGAGCACTTAATTTTATGCATGTACATATGCATGTACAATATTTTATCTAATTATATTCTTATTTGTATGAATTTAGACTTGTTTTCAGTATTTAAATCTGGTAATACAGCTAGGAAAACGATTCTTGTACACATCAGCATGTGTTTGCATTTATGTTCTTAAGGAATGACATTCTATGTCTTGTCATGTTCATCAAGCATCATTTAGTTCAAGAGAGTATTCTTCTCGAACTTATTTAATAGTCCTGATGCTTATTTTTGTCTTCAGAAATGCATGTTAGTGATACAGCTACTCTAAGGTTCAGAAGCAGTCAGTAGAGAGTTGGAGGAAGGTAATTTACTTGCTAATACTTGAAGAAATCTTGTATAATTCAGGAAAAGAGAAATTCTTTCAGTCTGAGACAGATTCCCAGGGCCACACAACTTGGCGAACAGATCTTATTAGCTGTATTAATATAAGTTCAAACCCTGAGTTATAGAGGGCATTCCCATGGTGCTTTTTACTGGGCAAAGATTTTTCATGACTCTTGTCTTTACAAAGGAAAGAATTCAGCTGAGAGACAGATAAATTAAGCAGCAGTTTATTTTGCAGATACTCCAGACAGAGATTAGAATAGGTTGACTGCAAAGGAGGGAGTAGCATCCCACTGAGTTCTGCATTGCAGTGTTTAAGAAGCTTTTATATTTATGAGCTGGGTAGCATATTCAAGGTGACCTCTTTCCCTTCCAAATTATGGTATATCAGGTCTCATTTTCAGCTTAATTCTTCTCATTATACTCTTGAAAAGTCACAAGGAAAAGTCAAAACCACAATGAAAATGATATTATAATGAAGCCAGGGTCTTCAAGAACCTAGAACATTTGTTAGTGTGCATGTTTGACAATGGAGGAAATATTCTGGCACATAAGTTTCTCATATACAGGAAGACCCTGACTGCAGCTTTGAGCACGTGTAAGTAGTGAGGGATACTGACCAGTAGGTAAGACAGTTACAAAGATACAGCTGCAGTTTTGGTTGGTTACTTCATATTTAACTTCTGCCCACACCGACTTGCCCTTAACCCTAAGAAATACTTATCCATGTCTGGAGACAGTATTTGCTTATCATCACTAGAGGCTGACAGTAGTGTTTCTACCAGCCAGTGGGGAGAGTTCGGAAATGGTATTAGCATGTAGGGTAGTCATGCAAATAAAGAAACATTTAGCTCAGATGTTAACACCAAGGAGGTTAGAAAGTCTAGCCATCAAAAATTTTTTGAATGTGCCATTTCCTCTAGCTTTAATAACACAATTTAAGGTCTTGAGAAGCAGAATCCAGGTTGGATTTTAACTATATGCCCATGTACATCCTGATGCTCTTGTGTAGAAAGATCTGGCAGCTGGGAAGGAAACAGTGAAACTGATTCTTTTTAACCTTTGTGAGTTTTAGGTTTCTTATAGGATGGCAATGCATTTCCTATAGCTTTAAAATGTCCTGTGACTTAACCAGTGATGGAGCTGACTGTATCAGGGAAAACCCTGGAGCAAATGCCAGTTGACTTGCATCTATTTCTAGTTCAGCTATTGCTTAATGAATTTTGCCTGTGACATAAAATCGTGAATCAGTAAACCTGAGGCCACTTCTAGATCTGAAGTCCTACCACTTTGGAAAACAGAATGTGGTAAAACATTAGGACTCATGGTGCCCCAGAACAGCTAGCAATAAACCTATCTCTGTCACTTGTGAGGCTACTACCTCGAGAAGCTATTTTACCTCTCAATCTTTCTATATAAAGCAAATAACAGAAGAATCATTGTGAGAAATACAATGAATGTAGAAAAGTCTTGGTGCTACATATGACAACCATAATGAAATACAAATGTTAGAGGAGTTTACAAATCTTAGGTTCTTGAGAGCCCTTTTTACTTCTTCCTATGGATGAGGGTGATCTTCAGTTTACCTCTCCGTGGGCTTTCACCCTCCGTACTTTCTGGCTGCTATCCCTTCACCTTCCCTGATTTTATCCTTAGTGTATGGTGCAATCATCTGTTCCCAAATGTGTCTGGAGGCCATGCTCTCTCTTTGTGGTGGCTAACCCTGGTGGTTGTGAGCTAGAAGAGTGTAGGATGATCAGATCTGTTCATAATGTCCTTATTCTTCTTCTGATCACATAATAGTGTTTCAGTCCTTTCTCTGCTTTCAGTAACATGCAACCCTATATCTTGTTTTCATGAAGGAAATTAAGAAGTGTTCTCTGAGTCACTTTCTGGTAATAACTTCAGTGCCACTGTGCAGTGACAATCATTAGTCAACATCTGATTAAAAACAACCTTATCTGATTAAAACCTGTATCAACTGGGTCACCGAGTACCTCAGTGTATACAATATCCTTACCAGCCAACAGGACACATGGAGCTTGAATAAAAACAAACCAAAAAAAAAACAAAAAAAAACAAAAAAACAAAAAAACAACAACAAAAACCCAAAAAACAAAAACAAACCACCCCACAAACGTAGCACTGAGGCTGGACAGATAGCACAGCAGTTATGAACACTGGCTGCCCTTGCAGAAGACACAGGTTCAGTTCCCAGAATCCACATGATGGCTAACAACCATCCATAATTCCAGTTCCAATGGCTCAGAACCCTCTTCTGACCTCTGTGGGCATTGCATGACACACGTGCACTTACATACATGCAGACAATACACTAAAACACATAATATAAGAATAATAATAAATAAAATATTTTAAAAAATAAAAATAAACTGTTATTTCAAGTCTTTGGAACATTGAATTATTTGTTATATCAGCAAAACCGGCCAATCCTGACTGATACAGCCAGACTAGGGACAGATTTCTAGCTATTCAAAGTCTTTCCCTAATTTTTGAAGAAAAGCTTTGTAAGTATGACAAATACTTACAAATTTACTTGTTGTAAATGTATTCCTCTATCAAATGTGAAAATGTAAATTTAATTAAAATTAGTTTTCTTTACCAAATCTGTGCAAATAACATTTCACATTATTTTAATACATACGATTCAAAATATCTTAATATTATATATATTTTTTGAAGGAGAATTCACCAACAGGTTCCATATACAATTTATCTGGAAAATTATAAAACTCTGAAGTCACAGTACTTCACCCAGTGAGGTCCGTTTAGATGGGGTTGGCTGGGTTTAGGGTTTTACTACAGTGTCTCTGACTAGTGTGCACATAAGACAAGAAGCCATTGCTCTAGGTGTAAATGAGATCTATCAGGAAATAATGCCATGGTGTTTATAATCCTTTTGAGTCCAGTCAAAGCAGCTGGGATAACCACTGCCATTCACAGGCACAAGTTTTAGACATATGAAAGAAATCACTGACCCACTCCACTCTTCATTCATGACCCAAGGAAGTTCGATATCAGTGGGAATATCTGAACAAAATCGGTTCTAACAAAGACAGTGGATTCCAAATTAAAGAACCCTTTTTCTGGGGGCTATTTCTTGCAGATATTTTTAGTTCTTATCAATAATGATTGGTGCTTATGTGCTAGTTACCTTGGTATTAAGAAAACAAAACAAAACAAAACAAAACATGAAGTAACTTGTTTCCTAAAACATGGGGTTATTTTTCTTTTGTTTCCTTTTGTCTTGAAAATAAGTGGAATTCTCCAATAAGAAAATCCTTGAAACAAGTTTAGTGGAAATTCTGCTGCATAACTGTATGAGAAAAGCAAGAGTAAGGATTATTGTATGAAAAATATTGTGTCATTACATAAAATACTTCTTCATTGTTTACTTAGGGAAATAGACATATCCTGTTCATATGTGGACCATGTTGTCTATCCTGCATAAGTGGATAATTCCTTAATTGACTGGTTTTATTATTTTGATGTGACTAGTATATTCTAAAAATCAATCGTTTTGTATATACTTTGATCATTTTGTCCTGACACTCTGAGGCAGCTTTCCTTGTTCTACATGGTTAAATATTTTGGTCATGAACTGGTGCTTTGTTCATTGACTACTTAATTTGAGGAATTCTAGAAATTGAGCCCAAAGCTTTGTACATGCTAGGCAAGCATAAAAACACAGTTATATACTCAACTCTCAAGCTCACTGTTAAAGTTTGGATCTACGTAAATCAGATTGTTGTATTTCCTCAGCTACTCTTGTTTAAAGCCGTCACAATGTTGGAAGGAAGCAGGTTACCAGGACTGGTACACACACTGCTATATTGCCCTCTTTTCTCTTCCTACACATCATGCTTTCAGGCGGTCCCTTTAAAAGGAGAAGGCATTATCTTACAAGATAAGAGAAAACTACAATTAGTCTTCATGTAAATCTCCTCAGATGTGTTTTACTAGTGAAAAACTGAGCAAGTTATAATTATTTATATATAGACATATTTGCCTGCCTAAAATAAAAGATATTTATATGTGTATTCATCTTCTTAAATTATTATATTCTTAGATATCTTTTGCCATTAAGTCTGTATTAATATGTAGGATCTGATAGTATGACAAAATGCTCTTTTAACCTTATTGTTAGAACCACAATATCCCAAATTAGCAATTATTCTGAGGAACTAAAAGGTAAGCAGATCTATAAAGAATTACTTGTTCTGGGTCAGAAAGCAGTGCGAATGTGCTAATGGTCAGTAATGAGTGCTGCATTTATCAATTTAATAAATTAAAGGCATGAATAAAAGGATTGTGGACAAAGCAGTATCTTAAAATGTCCAAATTTTAAAAGGGCAGTTAAATGCCGCGTAGAATCCATTTATAGTGCTAAGGAATTTCAGAGTAGTAAAAAACAAGTAGAAATTAACACAGAGTATTTTTCATAAATGATAAAAGTGGCAGTTATTTTATTATTCAATATATATTTCTCAAAGCTAAAGATTTAAAATTTTACTTTTTGTTTCTAAGATTTTTTAATGTAGTCTTTGTCTAGGCCCAAAGTAAACACAAGGTGATATATGCACAAATTTATACATAATATTATTAAAAATTAGTAAATTTTAATTGCTTTCTGTGCTACTGGCTTTGCTTTGTATTTGTTCCTTGAGTAAAACCATGTAGATTCCATGGCAGTTTGAGTTAGTTTGCATCCTTAGGTGATGATATATCACTCCCTGTATCTTTATACTTTCATTAAAATTTCCTTTAATTGTTGCTTAAAGGCTTGCTCTTTTCCCTTAACCTGTGCAATTACACCTCCTTCTACATAGTTAACTTCAAGTTCAAATCCCCTTTGTTCTTTCAAAGTAATTGTGATGAAGTCAATTTTAGGTTTGTAACTTTTATTTTTATCAAAATAGTATGCATCTATTAGTTTAATGGTCCATTAATGTAAAACATAACAAAAGTGCAGTATCTTCATCTAATTTCTAATTCTCTCTATGTAAAATGCAATCAAGTTCATCCTATTTCCTTAAACTTACTGTTAATTACTAAAAATGATATGGGTGACAAGGCAGGCAGGCAGACATATAACAATTAGATGAATTATCTTTGTTCTGTGGTTGCTGAGATGTTTCTTTAATTCTTAATTATGGGGTATGAGAATGTGGCTACCGTACATCATTTCTCCACATACACTCCAACATGAATTCTCCTTAGTATCTTCTCAATGAATTCATCTCACAATTCTTAGTTTCATTTACAGAGATACATTCCCTCACTGTAGTTAGGTATATGTTTAT
The DNA here is from genome assembly GCF_000622305.1 of Nannospalax galili. Classification (NCBI taxonomy): domain Eukaryota; kingdom Metazoa; phylum Chordata; class Mammalia; order Rodentia; family Spalacidae; genus Nannospalax; species Nannospalax galili. The sequence continues at coordinate 1,909,981 of NW_008355158.1, forward strand.
TTCAACTGTAAACCAACATTTAGCTCAGCTGTGCTTTGCATCATTTTATTGAGCCTTTTCTGATACCTTTAGTCTCTCAGACTCATAATTGCTTCAATAACTATGACTAATCTAACTCCACGCTGTCTGAAAACCTTGAGTCTTTTTTACTGTGATCACACATACCATAAACTACAAACTGTAGCCCCCTCAGATCATCCTTCCCCTCATCTCTGATTCTGTACCCATCTGAATACTTTGTTCTTTTAATTTCCTCTTTGAGATTTCTTTCAATACAACTTGCTTGTTTATTGTTTTCTTCCTCTTACTCTGTTATTATTTAGTGAAGCAAATTTTGCAATATCTTCCTCAAATAAGATAAGTGGGTATGAAAGTCATCTGATCTTGCACATTTGAAAGTCTTTCTTATTTGTCTTAATATTTTATTGAACTATTGTGATTTTGATACAATATAGTTTAGTGGTATTTAGATCCCCTCTCCCATCCACACCTACCCCATTGCTCCCTATTCAATTTAATGTTCTCTCTCTCTCTCTCTCTCTCTCTCTCTCTCTCTCTCTCTCTCTCGTGAGAGAAAAATATATACTATATAGAGTATTTTGACATATATATATTACAGTCTATTATCATTTGATTTGTGTCCCCAAATATCCTTCATTGTGGGTCTTCCACTGGACCCACCAAAAGTCCCATCCCTGTAAGACACTGTCATTCCACCTCCCAGCAGCCATCAATTGCCAAAACTTCCCCATTTCTATGCTAGGATTCCATTTGAATCTAGCTTCCAGTTCTGTTAATGAAAATTCCAAAGCTATTCTGATGCCTGATAATATGTAAGTGTCCTACATTTTTTCCTTCTCTGAAAGACTTTGTGCTCATTTTTCTCTGTCCGATGATGTGTTTATTTTTTTTTATAAGCCTATGTGTTTTTGTGAATAAGACTGGGCTATTAGTCTATATTATTCTGATGTAGATTTTATTATTCTCCATATTTTATTCATGAATAAAGTGAGGCAGAGTGTTTTGATAATTTGCTCAAAGTCACACACAGTAAAATCAGAAAAAAAAATCTACGTAGTCTAGCTCAACCTTATTCTCTCATGAAGAATAAAAATAAAAAGCCAATGACTTTTTTCCATTCCTGTAGGTACATTTGACTGTCATAATATCTGTCTCAAGGTTCTGTGTGTAAAAGATACATATGCATGTCAGTACTTAAAATTGATAATTAGACAATAACTTATAGTACTGGAAGGTGCTATGGTAGCTACTGGAAGAGAAAACTTAGCATGAACCTTACCAAGATGTGAATCATGCATGAATAACTTTTTAAAATTTAAATAAGAATAGTGTTTTCATATTTATCAATTTCTGTTGTGAATTAATCTCCCCATATAATAATAATTTTGTATATAGTTTATGGAAAACTATATCCTTTTAATTAAGCAACCGCAAATTTAAATCATACCAACAAGCATGAATTGATATATTCTCTCTAAAAAATCTTTTATTAACACCCTACAAACACAAATAGCTTTTAATGGTTAGAGTAGTTATACACTTAACAGAAATGATAGTTAATAGAAAAAATAATTAATCTGTCAATTTGTTTTCAATTAAGACTACATATATGTCCTTTTTAAAATATTTTATTTATTATTTTTATTTGTATGAGTGTATTACTTGCATGTATGTAAGTACACACGTGTCGTGCAATGCCTGTGGAGGTCAGAAGAAGGTGTTGGATTCTCCTGGAATAGGAGTTATGGATGGTCGTTAGCCACCATGTATGTGCTGGGAATTGAACCTGATCTTCTGCAAGAGCAGTCAGTGAGCTTAACTGCTGAGCCAACTCTCCAGCCCACATATGTCCTTTTTTTGATAGTCTAAAATCAACTATACTTTTCTTTGAAAAATAATTAAGAAAAATAAGGCAAAGCATATTACAGAAGACAGGACAAGCAAGAGAGCTGTAACCAGGTTGGGAGCTCTCAGAGTTCTGGAGGCTATTATGCAAGCTGCTAAGGGAGAAAATCAGTCAATGTTCCAGCCCATGTCTAAACCTAATAGCCACAATGACTGGAGCAGCAAACTATCTCTGTTGGTGCAGAAGTGGCAGTTTTATCTAAGGGGTAATCAACAGCTATCAAATTGGACTTAAAGTCCTCTTGATGGTGTGTGTGTGGCGGGGGACTCATGAGTGGCACTGTAAATATAGGCAAATACGCATGGCTGGAGATGTCACAGACCCTAGAGAAAACCCTCCCTCTCTCATACCTCTAGACAAAATTTCTTACTGTATGCTAAATATGGATCCTTATAGTTTCAGACAAGTATACAGTACACCTCTCATCAAAGAAGCTTCTTTTTGCAACAGATGGAGGCTATTCTCGAATTCCACAACTGGTCACACACGGAGAATATATGACTGAGTGATGCCCAGCAATAAGTGACACATCTACAGAAGAACCTTGCCACCTAAGGCTTATGGAACATAGTGGAATAGGGGGTAAAGAGAATACTAACACATCCCTCAACTCTCACCAGTGAAGCTTCCTCATACAACAGAGTGCAACACACAGAGAAGGCCACAACTGGCTAAGTTTTAGAGAATAAAAGACTGCAGAGTGTGTGTCCCTGGATAGGACTCCTATATTAAACCTCACCAACCCATGGCTCAGGGACCATTGTGGAAGAGGGGGTGGTAAAATTGTAAGAGCCAGGGGTGTTGCATGAACGTAAGATGCTTTCAGACCACTGGGAAGTTGCTCATCTGAACTTGCAAAAATGGCGACAACATGTACAAGACCCATGCTGACTCCATCAGACAGAAACTCAGCATAGACTGAGAGAGGCCCCAACTTTAGCCTAGCAACTATTGGCAACTGATTATTGTTGGGTTAGGGATAGTAGATCTTTAAGGGAGTGACTCTACAAAGACAAGACTGACTAGATTCCAGTGGATGAGCTTGCATCAAAGGACATCTGGTACAAATGTTTGACTGGAAAGCACTTCACATATATGACAAAATGTATGAAATCTGGTGGTGGGGTTATAGGAGGTGTGGTTGGGGGAGGGGCTCTGAATTTGATTAAGATTATTATAGGAAATGCACAAAAACTCAATAAAAATATTTAAAAAGAAAAGCAAGGCAAAATTTGATAACAAAAATAATGGGTCAAGGCTACCATTATAGTTATTAAGGATAAAGAGAGCTGCAGTAATTCAAACAATATACTCCTGGATGGATGAAGAACATGTAGATTAATAAGGTAGAAATTTCAAAAATGGTATATTTCAGGGATATGCGATGTACAAGGGATAGGATAAAATGAATTATTCTAGAAATGGCATTGAACCTCTTCCCTTCTGTCATCACTCTGAACAAAGTTTAGAAATAGATATTTACTTCAGATTAAGATATTTCCCAGCTTCAATGACCTAAGAAAGAAACAAGATTTCTTTTATTGCCAAATATATTCAACAATAAGCAAACCACAAACAATACTGTGTTCAGCAGTCTTTCCTAGGAGCAAAATCAGACACAAAGTCATAATATTTTCCCACCATAGGCAGTGACATCGCCATTTATTTCATCAAATTTCAACATGGCTGACCACCCTCCCATCCTTTATTCTTTATGTGGGGGCTATATCCTAGCAGTTATAGTTGTTATTGCCACATTTTAAGTGGTTATACTTAGAAGAGGAGGATGCATCTTCCCACTCTTAGAAACTGGCCACCATTTTCAACAGCCTTAAAGTGTACTGTGGTAATCACCAACTTAAAAATCTCTATAGTTGAAAAGAACACAAGTTCTTCCTTTATGCACAGGTCCATATGGGCTCTGTGTTGCACTCATTCTACTCTTGGGCCCACATTGTTAAAACAATTATCTGCAGACAAAGGGAAGCATCTTTGTCCAAAGAAAGTGCTCACATCAGATTGAATTCTGGCTCCTGAAACTCTGAGTGGAACCCCGACATGGTGTTTCTCACATTTTTCTGGACAACCCAGGTCACATGTTCACAAAAGGTTCCACAGAGATAAGGAAGATTCTAATTTGTGGCTCTAAAGAAACGTAAGTATATGAATAGCCAATGCTAGGTAATGTTCATAGGTCCTATTCCACCTCTGAGGAGATGAAAAATTTGTAATACAATAATAACTTACATATTTTTCAATAAAAGTAAACATGTATTTAAAAATGTTCTCAAGTTAATGAGAACTTATATAGAGATTAAGCCAATGGTTCAATGAAAAAATATATAAATATTATTGCATTAATTTTTAAATGATAAAATTAAAATAAATAATAATCAAAAGAAAAATGGTGAATAAATTTTCTCTAACTTGTATTACAGAAATATCAAGAAATTTTGATTAATTAGGAGTTCTTAAAAGGTAATAAAACCTGGTCAATGTGTATAAACACAGAAAATATAAATGAAATGGGGGCAACCATCAGTGATGTGCATTGTAAGTACAGCTAGCAATGTGATGATTGCATTTTTTTACTTATCAGATTAGAAAAAAGTAGAATGTTTGATCACATATTAATTTTAAGAGAAAAGGAGTGGAGGAAAGGGAAGACTCAAATTCTGGTAGCAAGGTAAAAGATGACAAATGTTTGAAGACCCATTGATGCAAGCTATTAAAATTAAATGTAAATACCTTTTCTCACAACCTTTCCAATTCTAGATATTTAGTTATAAAGAAAGACATATAACAGAGAACAGAGAATGCAATGCCTTTTGTAGCAGCAGAACCATCACCCACAAAATCACAGGGCTACATAAGTAATAGAATTGGTGAGTTAATTTAAGCACATTCATATACATATCATGAATTTGTAATACAAATATCCCATTGATATGTTCCCAGGAAAATCTGAGACAAATTTTAAAATAAAGAAAGGCACTGAGGAAAAGTGAGATTACTAGAACTCCTGTGAAGTCCAGCGGCAGAGCTAAGAGATTTGAAACATCATGTTTGTCTCTAAATGGAAGTGAATGGCTGTGGTAAGAGGTAAGAGGTAAAAGGTAAGAGGGAGATTTTTCATCCTCTAGTCGTTTTTGTACTTCTATGTTTTTATTTTTAACATGTCTGAGTGTATTGTCTGCATGTATGTAAGTGGACTCATGTCATGCAACATATTTTCATTCTCATTATTTCATCTGATTAATTTCGTTTTTATCTGGAAAACATCATTTATTAATTCCTTTGAAGACTGTGTATGTATTGTTTACTGAGTCTCTCTCTATAAACCCCAAATATTTTCACTTTGCTCTAACACTTGAAGAGTATCTTTCAACAGTTTTGTTTTATTGATTGGTTGATTGATCGATTTGATTGGTGTTTTTGAAACAGAACCTCATGCTATAATGCAAACTGTCTTAAACTCACTATGTAGCCCAGGCTGAAACTAATTCATGAAACTCTGCCTTTATCTGCCTGTTGAGACTAAATGTGAATGGTCATATCTTGCTTTTCTTCACAGTTTTCGATCTAAACTGTGTTCCTTCTTGAACGTTGAATATACCATTGCAATGTTTTCTTGAAACAGAAATAATTATAAGTCATTCGCAAGTCTTGTCTATTGAAGGCAATCTATTTTTTCTCAATATACTCTTAAGAATTTTATATTTAACTTTGATGTTCGCAAGAGACACCGTCATGCGCCTAGACCAGTATTTTTTCTAGTGTGCTGTCAGCAAACATTTCATCATTATTCTTCATGCACTCCTGTAATATTTCATTCAATTTTTCAAAATACTGTTACCATTGGTCCTTAAGTTCAAATTTATTACTACAAATATACACAGACAAACAAAGGGATAAATAAATATTGTCTATTTATATTGTATTTGTTCTTTATTATCAGAAAACAGGTAGATAGATATTAAGGGGGCAGCATTTATGCTGCTTAACTTCTAAAGTTCTTTCCATGTCTTCATTACATATTTTTTGCTATGATGTAGAATCTGAATTTGTTTTCAAATAAAAATTGTCACTTGAATGCATCTTATATTTTCTTTCTACTTAAAAAAGCTGGACTAAGAGTATTTTTGGCATCCTCCTGTTTATCCATGAGCAATTGCAAGTCTTCCACACACACAATTTGCTTATATTTGGACATCAAGCAAATATAACGATGAAAGTCTTATTCTTATTTATTTGTATAAAATAATTACAATTCATTTACTTACTTGTTCTAAAAGTAAAGGGAATCTCTTGTATGTCATTCACAATAACATTGTAGTGAATTTTTATGGATATTTCTATAAACCCACTTCCAGTACATGTCCACCTGTCCAGAGCAGCTACCCAAGAATGGAGGAGTGGTTTCTGGTCCATATGTTGTATTCCTGTTCACATTTGCTATGTAATGTTAAACGTTTTTTCTAATAGGAAAGCTTCTATTTCAACTTTGCAGCCGTGCTATTTGAAGATGTTGTTCCCTGCATTTTTCAATATTTTGGTTGTCAACAAACTGTTAGCTTATGGTGTATATGAGCACACATGGCTATAAGGATGCTCTTGAGATTTGTTATTATTTTGATTCCTTTCTCAAAGCAACTGCACTTTCCACATACACGCAAATTTTGTTTTGCTTCTTCTGGCAAATGTCTCTTCATCTTTGCTCACATGCCATTGAGATGTTTTGTTTGTGGTAATACTTTTATAATCTGGATACTTCAATGTATTGATTGTGATATCTTTACTTTAATTGTAAGACTTTAGTGTAAATAAAATAAAATTTATAAGAATTTTTTTTTATTTTTAGAAAAATACATATACCCTGTCAAAATATACATTAGGTTTGGTGTTGTAGATAGGTAGTAGAAAAGCTTGCTAAGGATGCTTGAGGCCCTGGAGCTCAGCTACAGCATTGCAAAGCAAACAACAAACAAAAATGCTGTTGGTATAAATGAACTGACTGTCTCAGCAGCTGCTTAATCTGATAAAGGAGACATAAGGGAATACATTGGAAGTCGTAGGTACAGGAAAGAACTTCCTGAACAGGACCCCCACACTGTAGTCAGTAAGACCAACAATTCACAAATGGGTCTACACAAATCTAAAAAGCATCTATATAACCCTAGAGACCATCATTTGAATAAAGAGGCAACCTATAAAGGGACAAAAAAATATCCTTTAACAGCTATACATTTTACAGAAGTTCAGTACCTAGAATATATAAAGAACTCAAAAAAAAAAAAAAAAAAAAAAAGCCTACACAGCAAAAAACCAATAAGCCCAACTTAAAAATAGGGCATGGACCTAAACAGAGATATCTCATAAAATGAAACACAAGTGGCTAAGACACACTTAAAACATTCTTAGCCATCAGGGAATTGCAAATTAAAACTACTCATACTTCATCTTACTTCAGTCTGAATGGCTAAGATAAACAAACAGGCAAACAAACAAAAAACTGACAAATGCTGGCAAGGATGTGAAGAAAGGGGGACACTTGTCCACTGCAAACTGTTATAGCCACAATAGAAATCAGTGCGGAGATTCTTCAAAAAGCTAGAAATAGATCTACAACATGATCAAGCTATTTCACTCTTGGCCATATACCCAGAGGATTCTACATTCTAGAACAGACATGCTTGATAAATCCATGTTCATTTCTGTCCTATTCCTAATAATGAGGAAATGGAAACAATCCAGATGCTCATTACCTGATCGATGGATAAAAAAATGTGATACATTTACACAACAGACTATTATTTAGTGGTTAGGAAATATTGCTATTCTTTTATGCTAACGTTATGTCGATTATTATTGGTGAGGTGCATTTCTTGCAGGCAGGAAATTTATTGATCCTATTTTCTAATCCAAAAAATTATTCGATGTCTTTTTACCAATGAGTTAAGACCATCAATATTGAATGTTATTATTTACCAGTGTTTATTAATTCTTCTTATGTTGGTGTTATAGTGCTCCTTTCTTAGACTCCTTTTGACTAGGATTGCATCTTACCTCAATCAGAGTGGTAAAGGTAAAAAAAAACAAACAAACAAAAAAAACCCACTGACAAATATTGGTGAGGATGTGGAGAAAGGAGGATTTTTATCTACTGGTGGGAGTGCAAATTGGTATAGCCACTATGAAAATCCGTGTGGAGAATCCTCAACAAGCTAGAAATTTATCGACCATATGACCCAGCCCACTCTTGGGCAAATATATGTAAGACTCTAGTTTACCACACAAATACCTATTCATCCATGTTCATTGCTGCCCATTTCATAATAGTCAGAAACGGGAAATAATGTGGATGCCCATCAACTGATGAATGGATAATAGAGGTGTGGTACATATATACAATGGAATACTATTTAGCTTTTAAGAAATGAAATTATGAAATTCTCAGGTAAGTGGATGGAACTGGAAACAATTATTCTAAAATGATCCAGACTTAGACAAATGCCAGATGTTCTCTCTCATAGATGGATGCAAGCTTTGAAATCTTAAATATGTATGTTCAGTTTGAAAATTCAGAGAAGTCAAGAAACTGATAAATGGCCATGGGTGGTTAGGGGCGGGGATTCTTGGGAGGAGTGGTAGAATGTAGTGATATGAAGGGGAAATGGGAACATTAGACTAGGAAGGGTTAAATAAGGTGGGAGTGGAAAGGCAGGGCAGAAAAGGGAGCATGGGAGGGGGCAAGTAACACTAAAGCTTTTTAAAAAAGCCACATGGAAACCTACTACTATAGACTCTTCATAAAATGTACACTTATCGGTCATACAAAGATACTAAAAGTTTTCCTATAAATGGGAGACATTTCCCTTTCTAGACATCATGGAGAAATGAAAAAGTTAAACACCCTTAATGGCAGGAATGTACTCCTTCTCTAGAAACTGTTGGTCAGTAATCCCATAGACTGTCAAAAAATACTGGCCATATCCCTTGCTCTCTATTACCCACAAGAACTGGATGGTAAGACACTCTTGCTGAAGTCACTGTACACATGAGCTGTAGAACTAACAAGGAAAACTCAAACTACTGCTAACCTCAGAGCCTCATCTCTACTGGCTAGCATCCACTGTACTGTAAGGTGCTATGCATACTACTGGAAAGGAAAAAATATTGTCAACCTTACCCATCTGTGAGTCCTGAGAATGACAGTAGTAACTGGCCTAGTAAGATATGCCCACTAGTGTAATAGTGACACAGCTGTTATGGCAGTAACCAACCACTCTTTAATTGGATTTAAGGTCTGCTTCCTATGATGAAGCCCATTCCTGGCATGGATACTAGGCTTAAGAAACAGAAGCTAGACAGATTACAGGATGTAGGGGAGAACTTAATACTAGATTTCTACTAAATATTTATCATATTAAACTGAATTTTAATGATTTACTTTTATACACATAGATTAATGTATTTCACAACACTCTCCATAGAAGTTTTCTATTGAAATAGATGTGATTAACACAGAAATCTACAACTGGCCGACATGCAGAGAACAAGAAGCTTCAGAGCTTATCCCTGAATACAACTCTATATCAAATTTCTGCCTCGCAAGGCTCAGGGATCATTGAAGAAGAGGGGTAGAAAAATTGTAAGAGCCAGAAGGGTGGGTGACAGCAAGGAGATAAAGGTTTCAATCTAGCTGATCAGTTACTCATATGAACTCTGACAACATGCACAGTCCTATGTAAACTTAAACCAGAAAATACCCCAGCATAGGCATGAGGAAATATGTAACAAGCTCCCACCTCACCTAAGGAAATTGTGGCAATAGATGGCTGCTGGGAGGTAGAGATCATTTCTTTCTAGCATGGGACTTTTGGTAGATTAACCAGGTTCTAATAGGTGGACCTACAGTGAAAGACATTTGGAGACAAAATTAGACTCTATAGG